>NW_008751770.1:915465-992471 GCF_000715545.1 Opisthorchis viverrini | reverse complement strand
ATATATATGGCACCGGATGGAAGCTAAACAGAAGGTGTTCCTGAAGAGTACGATAATCAATGGCAGGATTTGAAGACTAACGGATTGCAACCCTGTCCTGATTGTTCATTAGCTCTCCAGTAGTATTTAACCTCTCGTCTGTCTGGGCGACAGTGGCGTCGGAATCATCATTCTACCAATGATGCTTCCTTAGTCAATCACCGCACTTCCTATTCGATGACTTTATCAGCTGACCATGTCTGCGCTCAAATCTTCCCAAATCTCATGGCGGATCTCTTTGTACTAACCCCAGCATGTTCTACGCGGCTAAATTTATTGTCAAACAAGGGGTAAGAAGCTCTGTGTGATCACGCTTTAGTAGTCATCGTTTAGTTATGCATTCAGAGTTTGAGTAAGGATTTGTCAATCCGATTACATGTATAGGACCTGGTATAAAGATTGGCTGTTACTTTAATGTCAGTTGTTTGAAGGATTTACGATTTGTCTCGTGTGATTCACACGTAACCGGAGTAAATATGCGTGTACACACACTGGCTTAATAGTAACAGGCAAACATCCGAGCGCTGGCATCTCTAATACCACGCGTTTTCATCTCTACAAACCCTAAACAATCTGGTACGTTTCCAGAAATCAATAAGGTGCACTTCGTACACTCAAGCACACTTGATGGCGGTCTCAAGCAGCTGTTATTTGCGGTGCCTATATATAGGCGTGTGACGTTTGCCGTGTCCTTGGCTGCTCACGCGGTTATGGTCAGACCAGTGAAGCGAACATTATAAAAGAATATGTAGCATCCACGCTGAGTTGGAATATATCTTGACTTGATGTAACATTGAAAGCTTGGTTAGTCAAGATGATCAAGCGTTCATTACCCACTCACTATCAGGACTGTAATTATTAATATAAATATGGAAGTTCTCGATCTTGTACTGGGGTGAACCGAGTTTTTTTTCAAGTTTTCACAGGCACCTGATTATTCATCACAGAGAACATCCTGCATCTGATTTTGGCATTGCGAACAATGTAAAAAAAGGACTCGTATTTATATCAGGATCAAACACTCAGTAAGCCAGGTAATCCCAGTAATTCCGTTTGACATAGCCCGACCGCCGAAAAGTTCACAAATGGCCGACAGTATCAACCCACAGTTGTGGCCTGTGGTCCAAACCGTACGTATTGTCGTCCACCCAAAATCCGTTCACTGAAGCGTGATTCGGGGGAGCACAGATACTTCCTCAAAATGTAATTCACATACCATGAGCATCTTAGTGAAATGGAGTACTCTTAGTTAACCTACCTAACTCTACTCAAATAAACACCTACTGCCTGGGATGGCCAGCACTGATGTCAGGTTGATTCATTCTAGCACCAGTTCTGAACGGCACACGACACGTACGGTGGTTGTGGACCAAACCTCTGATGCTGAAAAACCCTTGATTGTGAATATTACTTGCCGAAATTTACGCACTAGGTGTGATCGAATCAACGTTTCCGTATAGTTGAGAGTTTACGCTTGGTTCACCCTTGCTAGAGTCACTCGGCCCACGCGTGCACTAGGACAAACATCATATTTCCTGCGTGGCAATTTCTGTGTTGAATGCTCTAGCTTCTGGAGACTTAAAAATTCCTGATAAAGCAAGATTTAGACGATTAAGGACCGCCTCTAAACACTGAAAGTCCCTGAAATGTGGATAGTCTCATCATGTCGAGTTTGAGCGTCAGGTATGTCAACCAGGTTCCTGAGAGCTCTTTTAATTTCAAAACAAACGAATATGAAGTTCCTCTGGTTGCACACGGTACTGGGAGACATTTGCGGATCAGATTTCTCGCAGTCATCAGTTGGATCAAGCGATGTCTAGCACACAGATGGCACAGATTGCTTGTTTTTCGTGACACTTAAAGAAAGTCGGAAGAAACTATGGTACCCAACAGTGAGGAACTGAATTTCTCTCATTTTCCGCAGTGGTAGTCCCAGCTGCAAAAAAAGAGTCGACGGAATAATATCCCAACATTGTGGTGTCCTCTTGCGTGCTTTTTCATTAGCGGAATCCTGAATGGTCTCCTGAGCTGTTCCAATATCCGAGTAACTCGCGTTCATCCCCTACACAAAATCCTTTGAAATATGATGAGATTTATAAACGGCAGAAGGTGTCTTGAATTACCTCGGATAAATTCAAGTTGGAAAACGTGAAGTTTTTTAGAATCGGAAAACGGAGATTGAAATGAAAAAAATCGGTCACATATTTGGCGTGTGCTTATTCATTTTTAACTCGTTCCGACTGGCCGTGGTAATTAGCCGCTCAGCATTCAACCTGTTCATTTCAAATCGAAACCGGTCATAAATCTTTTAAATAACTACATAGGTTGACAGTGAAAAATCTGAATGGTCCAAAGTGTGTAATCGAGTGGAACAGTTGATCAAAAACGGGCGACCCCAATCTGGATGAGGGCACTGGGTCTTGCCTACTGTTGCAGACGTTTTATACACGATTACTCCGGTGTAATTGCCATGCCAAAATAAGAGTCTAAAAATGGTCCTAATGGAGCGGAAATATCGTTTTACGTGTCTGTATTTAGAGCTCACACATAATGCAAACTTGATAAATGTTTCTGTAAATCATTAAATCTGATAGAGGTGGTCTGAGGTAGAAAACAACGTACAAACGGACTTGGTTCGCCACCGGCTCAGTCGACGCTCTTTCAACTGGTCACAATCATCTGAAACGAGAAGGAAGGGAGCGATCTACAACGCGCATGACCTGTTAAAACGTCTGCAACTGACTAATTTGCTCCGCATTAGCTCTGTCCAGAATTTTTACACTTTAGAACTTCCATATAGTTCGGTAACTGCGAGTATCCAGCTCGACCCGTATCCATCAAACTTGAACAATACGCTGTCATTTTGATAAAATATGTGGACAGAGGTTGAACTGGCACCTAATTTCGCGTGCATCTGCATCATTGCGATTAAGTAGGACGTTGTAGGATGCTGAACATAGGTACGTGGCTGAGATATTTACCACTTTGGAGGTACATAAAGTTTCTATCACAGCTGTGCCTAGTTCGATACTTATTGGGAAGTAGTTTCAACGAAACCCGGTAATTGCCAAATTCTCTGAGCTTCGTTTCAATTAAACAACTTCTATTGGACAGTTATCAGTATCTCTCTCACCGTTCCCGATCTGGCTACAAAGGGTGATAATGAGTTCCAGGGCTTTTCATTGTGGATAATAGCTAGATGCAAGCTAAATGTTCTGATGTGAGTGGCAAACAAGAGTAAGATGAAAAAAACCTTCAAATTTACCTACTTTTTTTACTGGAATTCAAAGTGTCTTCAGGTGTATAATCTGGTGTCAGCTTGGCCATTATCATGGGGACAGCAGTGAAATTAGGGAAACGCTAGTCAAACTTAACACCGATAAAACCGATAGTAAATTCCAAAGATGTAAAGATTAACGTTGAAATTATTCATCCAGTGAATATCTTGGAGCAGGACTTACGGGTTCTTTTAGCAACTGTTGGATCTTGGTGAGTAAGGACTCCCAATCATTTTAGAAGTGACCTTGGCACTTACAGATACTGAGAAAACGTTGGGACTCAGAGGTGGGACGTTGGACACACTTGCTCTAAAGAGCCACTTCACGGATCGAACTGGAAGAGAGGCACTACTGTATACATCTGCAGATGCACGCAAACGTTGGCCTTGTGGTTGGCAATGAGAAAGAGTAGATGATGGCCCTGTGAAGCGTGAATTTCTAGCAATCAGTTGAAGATTTTTCCACAAAATTCAAGACTAATCCTCTTTATTTGTTATTACAAGAAATTCGTCCCACAGTATACAACGAACGGAAAGCCTAAAACTCATTTCCGCTGTCCATGTGACAGTTGGTACATGGCGGTATCTCATCGACATCGTTCCCAGAACACAAACCTCGGCAACTCATAATCATAACCAGTTATTAGGAGGTTTCTGGATGAAATATTTTCTAAAGTCAAGTGTATTGCTTGACGAGATTTCAGTCAATCGGATTTTATTTTCCTGCATAGTAGTTCATTCGGTCTATGATGAACATTGCCCACAAAGGGAAAAAAGGCCTAAAAGTGTCTGCAACGATGTATTGTTTTTTTCTATAAAACCCATAACTGCTGGGATCTCAGGCATAAATCTTCACACCTTTGCTTTTGCTTTGGAACCCGTACTCCCTAACACGTCACAGAAACTCTTCTAAGTATGTTTTATGTTGGTTTGGTTAGGCTTTGACAAGAACATTTGCATCCGTTCATGAGCTCAGTGGTTAAGTCATGATTCTACCGAACAGAATGGCCGGTATTTCAAAACCTACCCTGGTTTTGCAGTTATTGCCGTCTGGGCTTACGCAAAAAGGCCTTATTTAAGACTCTGCGCTCCATGATAGTCGTACGGCAACCATCCACGAGATGAGTGCCACAACCGGAAGACTCCCATCTATTTTTCGGCTGCATTCTCTCACTAGCCCTGATGTCTATTGTCTGATATAACATGACTAAGGTAATGGGATAGTATGCAACACCCGGTGTATACTAAGTGTTGACAGATTTCGACTGCTTTCGGTTTCTAGATATTGGGGTTATGCATCCCATGGATAATTTGACTGAGTCAACATGTCTTTTGTTACTCATCATAGACAATGGTGCCTGTAGCAGGACAAAAAAATCCCGTGTAGATATCACAGTGTTGAACGGAATCGCCTATCATCCTAACTGCAACAGTCCGTGCTGCTCCTGTATAGTGCTTTATCATTGTTAGCGTCCCAATACTTCTAAGCTGTCCAACTTAGTATATAACCGTCAAAATATTAATCATGCAACCATGCAATATTCTGAATCTGAGGATCACAGATTTTGCTCTAAAAAATCAAGAACCATCGGAATCTGGGTTTAGAACTACGGTTGTCACACCGTGACTTGAGAGCAACGGTACAAGTAGTGACATCTTAATCGATGCTTCTTAAGTTGTGTCGTACTAGATGTCTGAATTTATTATCTTTCTGCCGAAAAATCTCCATGACGTTATCGGCTTTGTGAGCACAGGATAAGCTAGTTTCTCAGTAAATTAGAGTCACAGTATTGTAAATGCTCGGTGTGGCTATAATTTCTACTTGGAACAGTCGATTTGAAGCTGAATATCAATTGTTTTTGAGTGCGCCCAGTATTCATGAGGTGCCGCTACATCAGATGTCAAACAGATGGCAGACGGTGGTATCACACTGCCTATGCGTTCTATACCGCAGGGCGGAAGCGAAAAACGGGACTGACCACGATAGCTATGATTTTAGAATTGCATGGTTCGTTGGCAATATATCGTTTGTAAGAATCATGGGGCACTCTTCCCCATACTGTCCCTCGCAAAAATAGGAAATTTCTGTGCACGATGGGCAATCCTACTTATTGGGTATCGTTCAAAGTTTCTACGGGTTGACACACTGCAGGGACTAAATACACACAAACGAACAGTGAGATCTGACATTCGTTACCGATAAATTTCTCGCAGCGTACCCATACATGATGCCTTAAGAAATTTCGTCCGATCACGTTCTGTGCGCCCGTCTTAACTTCCTGGAGAGTTACTAGTTTTGATACTCCGGTAAACTGCAGTTATTTTTGATGGAACATGACGTACCCGCGATTGCTAATGTTTGAATGATGTCGGCTGATTGGGCTATAATGAATGAGTTCTAGAACAGTCGCTCTCCTGTCGTGTACCAGTAACCTGAGCGAAGTCCGTTGCACTCGGCCATACATACCGACTCTACGTAGATATCAGACAGCCAGTGTACAGTGAGCCTTATTGGACATAAAAGGGTTACACTGATCGATTCAGCTGACTGTGAATTAGAATTCCCGTCGATTTTGGTGGATTTCACGCGGACAGCATTTCATTATAATTAGGGGTGCATATTCGAAATAGCCGGGTGTCATCCTTTTGTCTAGTACTTCACTTTTTCGATTGTTGCGCTAAGTCGACATCTCAAAACCGTACAAGTTGTGTATTTTTTAACGGTCCATAGTTAGATTAATCCGAATTCGTTCACTTTTGCAAATTCCTAAGCAGTGATCACTAATTGAGCTTTGTAAGCCGTCCGGGACCAGACAAAATATTTTGTCAGGACGTCTAAGAGCAGTTTGGACAGTAAAGAAGGGGGAGGCTTTGCGAACGTCCAGATATTCACTAAAAGCACTTGACTTAAAAACCGAATTTGTTTAATCCTAATCTAATGTCCCTGTCAAATCTCTTGAAACTATCGTTGCTAACCGTCCTCGATGCCTTGCGACATTACTAATCCTCAGTTGACTAAAATTTCCAGACACAACATCAATTTCATCGTTACCCATCCAGATGAAAACGTGGCTGAAAGTGGTGGAATAATGCGGACATAGGGATATACTGATCGCATGTTGTGACACCAGTGGCTGTTAATCAAAACGGAGAATTCCTTCAACTATTGCGATTGTTGAGACGGAACACGTTTCCGATCTTTGACATTACGATCGAGCTTGATCACCTTTAAGGTGGCTTAGCTGTATCCTCTGTAAGAAGTGTGCCTTACTCAATGAATGCAGGTGTTGTGCTAGTCAACATAAAATGTGAACCTTGATCACCTGATGCTCATGTGTGCAACAAACTTTTGTGCTTACGCTTTCATCCATTGGTCATGGTAAAACTCGACTACAGTGACTAACTCTCCACATTCAACATTTGGTCGATTCGGTTAAACTTCTGCTGGAACATTACGGTGAGGGAGTAGCATATATATGGAATGAAAGTGTTCAAGTATTGTGCACAGGCCTGATGGAGACAGCTACAGATGCAGTGTTTCCACAAAGTAGTATCACACGTTTCTTCCCGAATTCATGAATATACATAAACCACGTATCATGACGCTCTTTAAGCTATGGAGGGATTACGGCATTTTCTACACAAGTCATCCACCCGAATGACTGTTTCTGACCAATCCTTCCAGAGGTCACTGCTGCAGTGTAGTCGACTGGTTCTCACGATAGACTGCGTTTTGGTCAGTTCTTTTCACTGATACATCAACCGTTATTGTCCACAGGCGTGACTCTGAACATCTCACGCCAGATCATCTGCCTTTCGGATGGACGGTAACCAGAAAGGAGTGAGTGGGTTAGAACATATTTTCCTTCCTCCAAAGTGCGAGTAGGACTGAGAATTGAACAAATGTAGTTTCTGTACCGGGGCACTCTTATTTCCACTTTAACCTATGTTCACTACTGTCTGTTGAGTGGCCTTTTTGAAGCTTTCTCGAAGAGTTTGCACACCCACCGTTTATAAATGGCTTTCAAATCGACGACGAGAGCTGTACAACTTTCCATTAGTTCGTAGATGTTTTCTCTCAAGAGCATATGTCTATTTGAACAGGCCAAGTGCTGAGCCAGCGGGCGCTCGAGAAGTGCTGCGCTCACTTTGGTCTAACTTTTCACACTACTTACGGAATACGCGTTTTCACATGCTTTTTTGGTTTGCCTGTGTCGGTTTCAACACCATACTTAACTATGTTTCGCTGTAGTAAAATGACTCAGTTGCAGGCAGTTGTTCACCTTTTATTTCATTTTTTTCGAGTAATCCCCGTCATCCTTGTCCACTCGGCAGTGGATATTTGAAGCTCTCAATAGGTGGCGCCTGAAACGAGCACACCAGAGAATATGCTTTGAGTCACATTTGTCTCTTCTTGTTTATTCACCCCGATATTATCTACCGACAAATATAAACTATCGGTCAAGCCGATCATAATCCTTTTACAGTTTCATCCTCTCCTCTTATCACAAAAAGGCGAGCACATAATCAACGCTCGGAAAAAATACCAGCAACTTAAAAATATGGGACAAACAGGAGAAAAATCTGCCCGAACAAAACCCAATGAGAAGCACATAAAAACTACATGTCACATGAATGTCTGATAGAATTTTCAGCACAACAGTCGGAACTACAATTACACAAATCGCAGTGTTGTTTCAGAATGTTGGGTTTCAGACAATGCGAACTAGGTGAATTTCAGTACTAAATCATGTCCATTTCAGGTGACTTTCATGGCCACGTTGGGATTTTGGATTCGAACAACGATCTGAATACTTCCTTTTACTCGATATTGCATGTATCCATCTTTGTAGTTCATTACGGGTGGATCTTAATCATACTGTCAGATCGATGTGCGAGAATATTCAAACTGATCAAACATGTCGTGGTGAGAGTAGATTGTTGCGTCTGGTTCTACGTACCATTCGAAAGCCATGGTTGGATTTTCCAAGTCAGACCACCTCCCTACTCTGCTTTCCTCGAAAGCTGTCATGGTAGATTGACTTCCGGTTATGATGGAAATATGATTCTGCATTTTCATGTCATTTTGGTTCTGCTAGGAGCATTTTATGCGCAGCCTATCCAAGTGTGATTGAGCAACGGTCTTTGGAGAGGATTTGTTCGTTAAATAAATTACTTTGGCCACAACGTAAGTTAGAATTATTGGTTGAAATTATTTCAGCCGAATTGTAGCTTCGCGTTGCCACACTGGCGATTCCTTGCCCAACAATCATTAACTTTGATTTTGCAGCTAATAATAACAGAGGTAATAATCAGCGGTACCCCCTTCAAGAAATGTCTAGCTATGTTGTCTGCAATTTATCCAACCAAACTTTCGTCTGGTTGGATAAAGCTACATAAAAACGCTTTGATAATTGTCATTCATGGTTATCTTTGCACCCCCCCCCAGCAACACCACCAGTCATTTAGTTTTTTCTAGCTTCTGAGGGAAATAAAAGGTAAACAGAACCTTACTACCTCTTCATTAGACACAGTCTGAAGAGCACCGCATTATTCCTTCATGATTTTTAACGACTCAGACGAAAACAAACAAACCCGACCACATCAAATAATCGTAGTATCAGAAAATTTGTTTCAGAAAAGTATATCGAAATGATAGATATGGAAACCCGAGGAAAGACCACACCCGGGGAAAGCCTAACTATCTCCTTTCTCTGAGCTATTTATTTGTGATCACTCCATTGGGATACTTGTTCTCGTACACACAGTTTGGACATGAAAATATTTCTCGCGTTTTCCATGGGAAAAACGCACAGATTTTAGAGGACTATTCGTGTTGTAAAATTTCGCTAAGCGACTTGTTCATTGCACTGTTTTTCTTCATCTTTGAGAGGAAAGCAGGTTACAATGTGATCTTTCGAACATAGCGAGTTGTACTAGGCTGGTCGTTTATCGCTTGCATGACAACACGAATATCAGGATATTTGAAAGTTTAAACAAAATTTCGAGTTTTGTTGGACACTGTTAAGTTTGACTGAATTGTGCTTACAATCCCCCTGTAGCAAAAAGCCGGAAGTACTTGGAAAATTCAAACGTGAAAAACGGCGATCATCGGCTAGTATCAGAGTGAACTTGAACGATAATTGCAAGTGCAATTACACTAAATTAGAGCCGTTCGGTCTCGGTGTTTTTGTTATCGCCTAAACACGTGCAATCTTCTATAAATGACATTGTTTGAAAAATGCCTAATGTTCGCTTTGGACATGCATACGTCTCGTAGTCTTGCTTCCTACTTACACAAACTTATGTTCTGTTCAATAAGACCAGATTAATAGGATTTGCGCTTAACTCGCCAAAATCAATAAAGGCTGAATTTTGTTTTGGTTTGAACATACTGTGTTTTTAATTCTAGAGTGTTCCAAGTGACATTGTTGCCTCTAAAGAAATGCCAGAAGGGACTATTTTAGGAGAAGGCGCAGTCTTCGGGCTCTGTAAATAATTTTTATTGCGCTACATGGAAGCCTTCCAGCATAAATGCTTTGAAGCGGAGAACGGAGTTATAGACTGTAGTTGGAGATATTTCTTGGTGTGACTGCATATTGCTGGTTGTATACAAGCTAAATGCCGAGTTTTCACATCATTTACGCGATGTTACCAACGCAGCTATGCGTATAATAACTTTCAGAATGCGCTCATCACGTTGGAATACCGGTCCAACCTTTACAATCACCTCGAAGCTTCGATCGGACTATGATAAACGATGGGAGAATTTAGGAATACGAGAGCTCACCCATGTGTTCAAATGTGTCAAACCCATGGTTCTTGGTTTGTTTTTTTGTTCGATCTAATGTACTATCATACGTATTAGACGCTATTCAGTTCTATGGAAAAGGCAAACCCATCGCATAAGAGAGAGGGGAAAAGGCTGGCCTATACTTAACATTTCAAATACCTATAAGACCACCATACAACATGTTCTCGAATTTGGGGATCTGTGTCCCTAAACGGTGCGTGAGCTATGTCTTATCCCGTTGAATTCAGACAGTGAATGTTAAAATATCTATCAAGCGGGATTTTCAATGTTCTGTGACGATTTCGGCCATGTTGAAAGCGTTATGGGTCGTAACCCTTTGTCAACATTGAGAAAGAAACCAAAATGCATACCAAAGGTATGACTCAAACGGAGAACACAGGACTCTGAAACCTTTGCAATTGTTTGCGCCTTCCTTCTTCAGAAGCCCTCGAGAATATAACAAATACGACTAATGACAACTGTGCGTGCAAAAGTGATAATTTGCTTCTGTGTTGCTCATTATTCCCCATGATTGTTGAAAAAAGTGCAAAACGCATGGGACAAAAAAGCGTCTTCTAGAAAAGATTGCTAGGTAGGTTTTGTTCACTTGCGCCTCCGATGTCCCCTGGGGGTAAGAGTGTTCAAGTACAAAAGAACGACAAGTCAAGTTTGGCAAACGGTCGATAAATTCATTGACGATTTCTGAACAAAACATCTTCAGGCCAAGTTACCAAAATGGTTACTCAAATAAGGGATATGAGGAACAATGCTGCCCAATATTACGGCGTTCACGACAAAAAACTTTAGCAGGTGGCTTAATGCGCAGGTGTACCTCAGATAGCTAGTCCAGCTCTATCAAGCGTCATACCCAGACTATTAATAGTTGTCATATGAAAAAAACAACACGACCAATGGAGGCGGAAATGAAAGCAGAAAAATCTGTCCTAAGATATCCAGTTGTCAGCGACCTACAACATAATTTGCTGACTGGTTGGGGGAAGTAACGTATATGCTAGATTGTCCCATAGGATGTGTTCGCTTATACGAGAGGCATCGGTTCCCGGGATTGATTTTCTAATGGAGCAAGAACGTTGTAGTCACAAAATCCGCCAATGGCGCAGATGATTTCGCCCATTCTTCCCAACATTATACAGAAATTTTATATCCTAGAAGGGCAACCATTTTAGCAACTGTAATTTAATTGCAATATGTTTTCGGTTCACCCCTTTGAGTTGCTTGCTAATCGTTTCATTGTAAATTTTCGGATATGGACCCATTTTCCTCTATAAAAAACACCAGACTAGGCGATTTCAGTATTGTCTCTTTGTACGCAGTCGCCCGATGTGCGTAGTATTTTGGCGCCTGTTCGAATCGGGCATCGGGCCAGGACGTTTAGTTTTCCGTAAATTGCGTAGACCGAACACACCGAGTACGGCGGTATTCAGCTCAAATGGGAAACTGGTAACAAAATATGGTATGGACACATGCATGGATTGCTGCACAGGGATCATACAGATGCCGTCAGTTACAGGGGGGAAGTAACCGACGAGAGTATACATACATGCACCAGGAAAGCAAACAAACGATGATCCATGGTCCTACCACCAAGATCCTGCATCATGTTATGGTTTCATACTACTGTTAAGTAGTTTGGTAATGTTGGGGCGATTATTCAAATATGCACGTAAGACAGTCTGATGGTCCTGTGAGTAGCAGAAACTGGTGGCAAGTCCAATACCCAATCGGACGAGTGAACACAAGGCTGCAGTAAAAGCTACTACCCTGGTGACAATTTCATTCACATTTAAAGTGCTTTATTAACTGATTGTCAACAAACGGAGGATCAGATAGTTGCTTTCTCATTACAGCGTGACAGCAGGAGACTGTTGTTCGATTAAGGTTTCGAACCTCGCCTCTGCAGCTTGGTTCCACATAGGCCATTGGTGTTCTCAAGCACCTCAAATAACGTATGTTATTGAGACACCAATGCTGCCTTCACAATATTGTGGGCTGTATATCAACTTAACCATAGACCTTTGGTTACATATTTATTCACTAGGGAATAATTGCGGCATTTTACGCATTCTCCTCACAGCTGTTATTCTGACACCATTCTATTTTGTCCAAACATCATCCATTCTATTTTGTCCAAACAACATCCATTGGTTTCCTTTCAGAACGAACAAATTGCTGCCATTCTGATTGCTGTTACACTGTTGGCCATATTGACAATCTGCATTGTCATACTCATTATAAGGACAATGAGAAACCGTCCGACCCCACACTATACCGTGAGTATTTTGAGAGTTTGTTTCCGTATTAATGCTCTGGTTTCTAAGTGATTTGACCAACCAGTGTACAAGGTGTTAGTTAATGGTGTCTAGCGGGATAGAACAACTGGCTTTTGTTTTCATCTTTCGACACGTGGAGCGTTGTAGGCAGTCCTCAAATCGAGCGAATTATATAAAAACCGTATCTCCGTTTTTATGTACACAGTTGCACAGAAGCCATGACATGTGTGGGTAATGGTTCAAGTTTAATATGGCTTCTTGCTCACTTATCGGTAAGACTGGGAGAACTATCAGTCTCTCGGGTTTTGTGCTTTGCCCAGGAAGAAAGGTTTACTAAGAATATAAAAAGCCTTGTCTCCATTGTCTTTGTTTACCGGAGCTGAAAATTTACCCATGTTGTAGCATCCATATCAGAGGTTGAACCAATCTGTTTAGTTCCTTAGGTCAAAACTTAGCGGGAGGGGACTTGGTAGTGGAGTTTGGGTATATGAATAACAGACAATTTTAGAGGCTTTCAAACTTGCGCCAAAAATGTGGCTAAGTGTCTAAAAGTCTTATTTATGGTGAACTGTGCTCTAAATGTAACGAAAAACACCGTTTAGATGTACGGTTTGCACAAAATATGAGGCAAATGCTCTTGTTACCAACTTACTGGTAACACCTCCCACACGAAATTATTTTTGTTCGATTTTCACAGTGTTGTACCGCAACAACTTTTATAGAGCTAACTCAACGGTTTTTATGAGTATGGCCTCAACAAAAAGTCCTTTTGAGCAAATGTACCACTCTTTAGGAAATTTATCCTCCTATCGTGGTATCAGTATTCCAACTTGTCCAGCAGATTCGAGTCTAGCTGCTTTTGAAGTTTGTCAATATTGCCCATCCTTAATCGACGAACTCCAGTTGTATGACTTTATGCAAGAACTTCACCAGCGCATACGTCGGTTATCTGGATTATTTCATCTGATGGTGTGACGTGCATACTTTGTCGAATATACTGGGTTGATTCAGTCTCCCCTTTCAAAAGTTTCTTGTCAACTAGCACCATGGACAGTATACGCTTGCTGGACCACTTATGTCATAAATTAAGAACAACACAGATGCTCATGAATATACGGCCACAACTTCTTATTTCGCCCATGATTCAAAAGTCTTCATGGTGTTTTATTCACACCTCATTAACTCTCATTCCCTGGCGGCATTTTTTAATTGATCAATGTTCACTTTCCTCTGCCCATCCTCTGCCGATAAACGCTCGTTTTCCCGGCACCAATGACATTGGAACCTTTGCGATACACAGGAAGGTGTTCAAACCGTTCATCCTTTCCGTCTTTCATGGTCACCCAGGATCCCTGTAGCTCGTGCATTGGTGTTTTTGTATAGAAGATACAGTATTGCTAAGCCATAATGTTTTCGTTCACAATCAGTTAAAACGAAAAAAACGAGTAAAAATGTAAACATTTTAAGCATACACGTTTATCTAGCTAGCCATTGTACCGGTGGAAGCCAACAAACTGCACAAAACTAGTAATACACATACTTTTCTTACTTCCGGATACTACTAAACTTCACGAGGTATTGGCCTCCCTCTCTGGCGCTTTCGTTATAGATCTTTCACAAACTGCGATCACTCTGTCCGAGCTTTGATACCACCTCCAAATGCTGTTACATAATGTTTGTCTTAACCAACGAAAAATACTGCCTAAAGTTGCGTAACTCCCTACGGGACCATTAGTATAGCACCCATCGTAAACTGTGAGTGACAAACACACCTACATCTGTTCTATCGTTCTACCATTTCCGAGGAAATGGGGATACGTCTAGTGGATGAACTTACACAACCACTCCGCCAAGATGTGAAAGCAGGAATTTTCAACCTGGTGGAGTATGGGAAAATTGCAACGATTCAGAAGTATGATATGTTGGCTGACGAAAGTAATCCAAACAGCGGCGTATTTCTTTTAAGGCTACCTATTAATTACCCCATGTTGTATAAACCATGCTAGTGTGTTGCTCATAGATTCAGTTTGTTTCCGATACTGAGCAGAAGGCGGCCAGTCCATGTGAATCCTGTAAACCTAGTTTTGTAGTTATCTAAGTCTGGTTTGTTTGTGATTTGGACTGCTATTTGGTATTTGAAAGACAATAGATGGTGCTTTTGCAGTGATGTAAAACTGTAGCCTAATGACTTGTTCGCACAGTGGTGCAACAACTTCATTGAAAGGATCATTTTCTGGCACAGGTGCCTATGACGGTACATTGCGTTTCTACTTTGCATTCCACGTGGACGAACTACTTTCTGCACAGTGTTGTTTTTGCACACTGGAGAGTTATTTTCCCCTCCTAAAATTTCGACCAAAGTTCATGCTTCTATAAATCTGAAAAAGTGAAACGATCAATAAATTGGTCACCAGGCACCGCTCAATGAATAAGCCTTGATCGTTTGTAGACTAACATGGGCATTCGTCCGTTCACAACTACTCACTGGACGGCGCCAGGTCGTTGAAATGTTCTACACTGAGTAAGTCAGTTCCTTTTCAAAACCGACCAGAATAGTGACTACAGTGTGGCGCCTGTGAAATAACTCTCCCTTAGGTAGAATTGTAATAATCCGCAGTATACCTGAACAAATTAAAGGGTCATCAGGGCGCTGTTATTCACAACTCGCACTGACGAAACTAAGCATACGTCTTTTGGCACATGTGTGCACATTTTCTCGGTCAATAACGACACAGTTGTATGTGAAACAGTGAGACAAACAGTTCAACTTCGGCTGCACGTACACCACAGCTTAAATGATGTAGTAAGGTCTCGCAGTCTCCGTGGGCTTGTTTGGCAATACCCACTCAAAGTTCTTTAGTAGGAGACTCAGAATCATCCACGGATACCCATCCTAGTTGATTTGGATGCAGTAATGCTGTCAGTTTCTATGTCACATACATTATATCGAGTCCTACCAATTGATTTCATTTGTATAGAAAATCTCGATGATTCATTTCCGCATTGATTTGGCGTTATATGCGTTGGAGATGTAAGTCCAATTATTTATTGACACGCCAGGTGAGCAGATTTCATGCACCGACGAATACGGAAGACACAATGCCGGAATTAAACGGTATTGCAAAACTTTCACGCATAGCATCACGGGGAGCATTGCGACATTACCTCTTAAAGTTGTTTACTCCATGGTTGACAGATTTTGCCGCACTATTAAGAGCGAGCACGAAATTCTTGAATAGACTATTCGATTGTGGATTTCCCGACGCCAAAAGTATATTATGACATCCAACACTTTCAACCTCTCCTTTACTTTCGCCGCGACCGAAAAAGTTCCATTACCAGCAGCCAGTACATGCAGCATATCATATCGTCTAAGCAGTTTTTTTAATGTTCGAATTATGAGGAGTGAGTCCGTAGTCTTAGTGAATTGCTCCTCTGGCCACCGAGGATAAGAATCAATGGGAAACAAAGCCCAGTGTCCATTCAAAAGTGGTTCTTGGCAGAGAGTATAAATACTCTGCCACGCCTCACTGGACATTGATCACGTAGTTTACTTTGAAACTTGGGCATGCTACCTAATCAAGCATTGTGCACGGCCTTAGGTATGTGGCACAATACCGTCATCAATTCTTGGCTGCCAAAAAGTGGGGCGGGCTAACAACCTCATTTTTTCAGCGCTTACGTGATCAGGGTTCATATCATCAAAACAACCGGCTTACATAATGGGGGTTGCTCAGACGTAATGAAGTGTCGGTTGCGACTGCTAAATTCTCTCCAAGAATAAAGGTCTTGGTGACATCTCGCAATAGATCTGAACTTATTTGATGAATACTCACAGAAGGGGATTAAACAAGCGTGCAGTTGAATGGGCAACGTTCCTTGGAGTATCCACGTTGAGAACATCTCTGTCAGATCAATGCTGGATATCATAATCCTAAGAAGCTAGGGATAAGTAGCGGGGTTGAGGCAGTGCTTCTGGGGGCTCAACGTGAACTTTCCTGTTCAGGTGTGGTCACGCTGAATGTCAATGATGCAGGCGTAATAAGGAAGTACTGAGGATGGCCTAAATAATGCTTTAAAAACCTGATTGTTAAAGTCGAGTGTGGAACGAAGCGCCTGCCCCTAAATGCTGTACCACTTAAAAATTCCAGATGATAGAACTATGGACTGCACAGTTGTGGAACTTTGAGCAGTACCGCAGAAAAATGACTGATTATCTTCCAACCAACATGATATGCATGGTCCTAACCCCGACAAAGAGAGAGAGATAGAGCAATCTGATACCGCCATGTTTAAGAAATCATTCAAGACATTTATTGGGTGTGTTCTTTCGACCGGTGCTAACATTAAAGCCACAATAGCTAATCCAAGTTCTTCGAAGCTTCTTCTCATGGAGGTCCTCAGCTTTTGCATAAACAATCATATTATCTTGATACATTCCACCCCATCCAAAATCTTTGATGATGGAATTAGTGAACTACTGAAAAGTGTCTAGTAAAATTCTCAGAACGAGGGGCAAACATGTGTACATAAACAGGTCAAAATGAGTATCGCTAGTGGTAAGCACACAGGAGTTATCATTTTGGATATTTGTAGGTATGCATCTTCCATGTCGATACGAGGTAGAAGAAACCTAGACTACCGAAAGCTGGCTGTTTAATAGTACGTATCCAATATTTTAGCTTGATATTCCTGGTGATCTTGTTGTCGCCACAGGTTCCAGAACTTTCACCGTCAGAGTTCAAGGGGGTCACAGTAGGCCTAGTTCGTTTCGAAGAACCGATGGGTTCTTTGACACTGGCACTGGATTACGTGATCCATCAGATAGAACATGCCATTTAACAAAACATGGCTTCACGTGAGGAATTTCCATAACACGAGAAGTTCTGAAACCATTCACAGTCAAGTTTGTTGATGATACATTTAGTCAACACAATAGGGATATGGAAATATTAATGTAGCGAAATGCACTCATTTGCACACCAACTTGGTTTAATGGGATGCTCAACTAAATCTCTTGTTCTGTTCTTCAAATGAACTTGCTGCACCAGGCCACCACATTATCCAGTTGGCACGATACACAGTACCGCAATACATTGTACAGATCTAACATACTAGTTACAAGTTTGCTAAAAACTCTTCGGAATCCGACGACCGGTTTACCTCTCCCTGGGACTTAGTGAATAACAGCATTCTTCGGGTTTCTGTCAACCTTATGTTTCATTTGAATCCAAATTGCACGAAATGATAAACGAGAGACTCAGTTGGGTCTCTGTGAAAACCAAATCAGTGTGGTTGGGGGGAGAGACGTGAACTGCACCTACCTGATGAGCATCAAGAAGTGCAAAACCGGTCACAGGGTGTCGAGAAGTTCTCAGCAACCTTATGAATAGTGTGTGAAGTCGATATGAAGTATTAATATTTTCCTAGAGAAAAAAACTAGAATGGAAAATCTCTTCTGACTTGTCAACAAAGAGACTGTGCACTGACAGCTAATGGGTACGGTGTGACCCTCAACAACAATTTCAGCTGTGCAATAACAAGAATGGAAGACTCGACACTTTCAGAATCCACAGTGAGTTTATGATGAACTTACGCCCATCGACAAGGTGACCAAGGAGAAACTCCTAAATGTTCCGCTAATCTCTTCATCGATTTGATAAAAGTATTCTTGTTCCCCTGTTTGAAAATTTTCCGGTTGAAAATAAGCGAACGGTGTATGTTTGATGTCGTCGTAGTTCTGCTCCATTGGCTTTGTCCGAGAGGAGGGATGTTTTTTGAACGAATTGGCATCCTTCCTCACAACACAAAAGATAGCTTTCCTTTCAAGCATTGAATTGTGAGCGATACATTCAAAGCCTTCATGTTGGTCCTCAACATCTGATGAGAGTCCTTTTAAATCCATATTTTCAAAATCACAAGATTGTATGTAGCCCCAAGACTCCAAACCGTGATATTCAAAGTTATGTATAGATGATTTCATTCAGTAATAACAAGCCTGCTGTTATTCTGAGGTCGTAATGATGTACACAGCCACACATATGTTTGTACACATGCATATGTGTGAACTGCTCCAGTTATACACAAAATACAAGGTAAACGGTTCAGTCGCAGTCACCAAGAAAATGTTGAATTTATTGCTGAATGTCTAACCCAAATCTAACGTTCCTTTTCCACACACTTGTACCCTTGTCCATGATCTTGCACCTTGTCCTCGCGTTATAATCACAGTCATTGAGCGTATTTTGAAAAAGTGACGTACGTGTCCCGTCGAAATGAATTTTCATGTAGTGGCGCCGTGATTTTGTAGTTCAATGCAGTTTCATCCGTCTCGAACCGAACAAAAAAGAAAGCCAGGGCGTTTTTACGGTCCGAATAAATGTGTGCCAACAAGCACTATCAACTGCACCTGTTTATGCAAAGCACTGCGCAATAAGTGAAGCGAATTACGATGGTTTGAAAGTGTGTGCCTAGCCTCGGAGCGCAAGATATCTTCGGAAAATCTCATTATTTTGTCGCAAGTGTTTTATGGATGACCAGGTTCTGTCCGCGCCTAGATCTCGGGCTTCGGTAAAGGGCAAATTTGAGTGAAAACAAGCCGTACCACGCCCTTCAGCGCAAATCTAGTGTTAACGAGTATCTCTCAAAGGAATTCACGTACAGCTTTATCCTTCTATGATTCAGCTGGGCTTTTTATTGAAGCACATGTAGCTGGATGTGACTTGTTCATGGTCTAGTACTTTTAGGTTGTACCTACTCCTGTTTGTAGCTGGTGAATTCTCTTCATCCTCAATAAAATCTGTGAAAACGATTATTCATGTTCGCTTGTAGTGAACGCAACGCCAGGCGCTTCTTTTTTCAGCACAGTTCTGATCACCAGTCGAACATTTGTGCACAGGTTTTCATTTCCGTAGCTCCAGTCATTGGCTCATGGGTAGACTGGTTTGTCGATCGATAGTTGCAGTGTCGATCACAACTAACCGTATGCAGTCAACTTTCTCCGAATTAATCGATCTCATCCACGGAGATAATGACGCATAAGCTGTGGCTGCGCGGCGAAACCCTCAACTTGCTCGTAATCGTTTTCACCGTTAATCAGGGGTGGTTAATATTGCCATTTAACTAACTGTAACATGCGGCCACTTGGTATTTATGCTTTTACTTTATATGGCACAGTTGCTTCTCTGTTCTTCAGCATGAAAACTAAATCATCTGATGTGCTTTTCACCAACATTTCAGTCTAAACATCCGTGACCTTTTAAAAACCACCTGCTTTCAATCCAAGGAACCTATTTTCTCATTGAGGAACATTTTTGGAGTCCGTGAAATGTGTTAAGTAGAGGTGTTCATTGGGACACAACTTTTGCCTCAATCTGCATTTATAGTTGACAGAGCTTGTTGTACACAGCCCAGTTGACCCAATTTACGAACAGAGGTTCTTGGTCCGGGCAGATGTAAAAGCAAGCGGTAGGAACTGGACTTGTGAGCTTGAAGCACCTCCGGGAATCTTGCCAGTTTCGGCTCTTTACGATTGAGGATAAGCACATCTAAACAAGGATATTTTGGGTGGGCGAACCGAAGATGAGTTAGGACTACTGGACTCCATGAACAAAAACCCCCGCACGAGGCCCCCTTGACAAAGACCGATGGAATAACCTGGTCGATCTGGCTCTTTCCGGGAGAGAGGTTCATACTACAAAAATCGAAGGGATATCTAGCCATTTGTGTGTGACATCAAAAGGGTACGTGGGGTAAATAGCCAACCTACAGGGCATCTCCAATGTCTATTTGCACCCGAAAGTATTTTTTCTGTATTCACTTCTCTTCGACATCTTTCTTGCAATGAGCACTGAAATATGCTACCTTACAGATATCAAGTCTGCGCTAAAAATGCCATGCCAGCCGATAAGTTCAGGAAGGAATACCAGCTATCTCATTCTTCGTACACCCAGCTTTAGTCAAGATAGAATGTTTCAGTGAATTTAAATCGTGGTTACGATGACAAGCAAGCCAAGATAGGGCATACGCAACTTTCGCCTAGTCAGCTGATTTCTTAACCCGAAACCTGTCAAGCGAACCAATGTAAAACTGAAACCGGAAGGATTCAAACCGACTGTTCCAAACTTTCTGGCGGACGAAAGTATACGAAGAGCTCTAAAAAGCTTTTGTACACAAAGCGATGTCCGCGGGGGTACCTACACCCTCCAGTTCTATTTAACATCGTGATAGATGAGATTATGAACAGAAGAAGGTGCATTTGTTTTGGATGAACTGACCAAAGTCATCCCGTCCTGTAGCATGCACTTTGCACCCATTGTCGCGCTCCTGGGCACTTAACATGCCACTCAAATCCAGAGCGAGGCACTCAAAGTTGCGGGGCGTTTTACTTATCTTGTAAGTTTTATTAGTTCCGGTTGTAGTGTGACAGTTGAGGCCAGTCCACAGATCTCCAAGGCTTGGGGTCACGTTTTCTAATTTGACACATATGGGTCAAAGCGATATAGCCCTACATTTGAAGAGACGTGTGTATCAGGCTATAATGTGGGCTTTTTAGTTGTACGGCTGTGAGACTTGGCCTGTTCGAGCAAGGGAAGGTTAGTAGCGACGGTTGTCTCAGAACCATAGCTTGTAAGGTTTGGCGTTGGCGAACCTCTAAGAAGGCAGTTAGAAAACCAGTTTTTGGTTGTGCAACGGGGACTTCCATTGAAGTATGTGCTCAGTACAGGAAGCTGTGTTGGTTAGGTCATGCATTGCGCATGCCCAACCATCGTTTTCCGGAGAGAGTGCTGTTTTCCGTGCCAAGTACAGAAAGACCAACTCTTGACATGCCAGAGGGGTATGAAAGAGATTTTTTTAAAAATCTGTGTGCTGCCGGTGCGACTCGCCTTTCAGGATAAGGACCGAGTGATCCCCACTGTGCCTGGTAATTTATGTCAATAGCGTCCTCGTTGTCAGTTTCCATCCCAATTGTCTCAGTGAGTGTCTGAAGGTGTAGGCACATCGGAATGATTGTGGTAGACTGACAATCTAGTTTTTATCGTCAGTTTTATTGTCAAGGTAGGGTCGTGCACGAATTCGTGCGGGAGCCGTGGATTGGCTTGCATTCACATATATCAGCGCGCCCGTCCTTGTTTGCTACTGCCATCCCCTGCCCCCCCCCCTCGAACAGTCTTCACAGAGAGAGACTTCAGATCTGCAATGCTGGTACACCCAAGGCCATTTTGAATGCTCTCAATCTGACTGAAGGTGGGTATTGTGAAGTTCATAAAATGATATTTACTCTATGGGTTTAGAAGTGATGATTGATGTCCTGTACCAAAGTCCATCAAGAAACTCAACCGGCGACCTCAGAAAGCAAAAGTGGATATCGCAGGCAGTGGAGCAGGTGGTGGGGAGACTTCAGATCTGCAATGCTGGTACACCCAAGGCCATTTTGAATGCTCTCAATCTGACTGAAGGTGGGTATTGTGAAGTTCATAAAATGATATTTACTCTATGGGTTTAGAAGTGATGATTGATGTCCTGTACCAAAGTCCATCAAGAAACTCAACCGGCGACCTCAGAAAGCAAAAGTGGATATCGCAGGCAGTGGAGCAGGTGGTGGGTGTTTCCAAAACTCCTGTGGAATGATCACATCTGTGTCGCGCAACTTTGTACAGTTCGACGCTTGTCGAGGGTCTGCACAAATCGATATTGGATTGGAGCCCATGAACTAGGAAAAGAGGCCGAAGACACGCTCGAGGAAAGACTCTCAGGGATCTTCTAAGATCCACAAGCCGTCCTAGGCATGACCATACTACAGTAAACACTAGCATCACATCAGGGAGCAACTAGCGTACTCTGTCAAGTCTTGAACGTTCCAGCAGAGTGCGGCGCTAGCTTCGTTCGATATTGTACAATCAAGCCCGAGGCATGTTATGGTTATGAATGAAAAACAGGTCCTTTGTCAACAATTGTAAACAGGCCTCCATCTGTTTGTCGGCGTTCCATGATTGACATAAAACTATAGAGCTCGTCACCGATTTTGCTCATACGTGTGTACAACCAAGTTGACCATCTTGATAATGTTACTTATGACTTTATGTACATCATGAGTCACTTGAGAATAAGTTGTGCATTTGCAATTATCGAAACACGGTAAGTTTCGAGGTGTGCTACACTTGCATGTGTGGCGTATCATCAAGTACCAGAACCGGATTTTCTCACGATCTGAATCAAAACTAATGTTTTTAGGCTCAATTAAGGTCAATATCTACGATGGCTTTGGTCTTCTTTGATCTCCCGGACCATCATTCATTTGTTTCGGAATGCGATCCATGTCATGCCTAACTCAGACTGAAGTAAAAAAATAGGCGCTACTTTGTTGTAAAGTTGTTTTTACTTGCGATAATCGGAAGCATTATTCTTGCTGGTTGGAACTCGACAGCTTCAGGGTCTGACAAGCTGGATCCGCCAAAAACCTCAAGCGGCCCACAAAATCACCCGTAAAAACTGTCGCAATCCAATTAAAACGGTTACCTTGAGCGAGTGCTTGGTGAAATTTTCAAACTGACACTGAAGTCTTCGTGTGAAACTTCACCACGAATCGGATGGTGTTCTTAATGAGACCGGGATGGCTGTTTCCGACAGCTCCACCAACATGTACAGGACCAGTGTTTTCTATGATTTAGGCAAACGTCCGCAGTGCAGAGTTCCGAAATCAACATAATTTATATATGCATACAAAAATGTATGCATAAATATATCAATATATCAACACGAAACGTTTCGCCAGCCATTGAATTATCCCCATGCTTATGAGTTTTACTATGCTGTGTCTCGGTAGACTCCACTTTGGCCGTTTTTCTGGTGTAAAAACATCCTCTGTGTTTGATTACATCCATTTCATAATGATGGTCTGGATTTTTCATAAAGGAAACTACTCACAAGGTTGCTGAAAACTCTTCGACAGCCCACAGCCGGTTTTGCCCTCCTTGGAGTTCAGTAGGTAGGCGCAGTCCCCGAGTTTCCGTCAACCTTATGTTCTACTTGAACCCGAATTGGACTATTTTCGAGAAATACACTCATTTGCAAATCAATTTGGTTTTCACATGAGACTCAAGTGAATCTGCCGTTTACGGTCGTAGAATATCATAAACGACAGATTCACTTAAGTCTCTCGTGAAAACCAAATTGATTGCGGGATGTGTATTTTTCACACTCACATCACTCTCGTTTGAACACTCATCCGGAGTTCAAACCCCGGACGCGGCCATTGGATATTCACTGCTGATGAGCTCTACTAAGAGCGAAACTCGAGTCCAGTGCTTTCCTCCCTTTGGTGTGGATTCACCAGAATAATTGCGCCAGGACAGGAGGATGACTGTTCAAACGAGAGTGATGTGAATGTGAACAGTCTAGATTGTCTCTTGTCAATAAAAGAGAATCGTCGATTTTTTCCGAGTTGGCATATAGTGACACGGTATAGACGTAAAATGTGGTCATAAGTAGTTTAATAACCGAAATTTATAAACGACTCTTGATATCTTCAACATAAATCAGTCTGCGATTAACTTACTTCCAAATAATTCTTGTGAAATAGAAAACTCAGTTATTCTTATTACTATTATTATTATTTGGAAAACGGTTGGTGGATATAGTCTCAAGCGTACAGGGTGAATTGAGAATGTCAGTAACTTTTTCAGGTCCAGCAGCTTAGAAATGTAATTTCGTTGTCGTCCATATTCCATGCGGATGTACCTCGAAAAGTGGTTGCATTACCTTCCAATCTGTTGTTGCGGTGTAAGTCCTTCTTATCGCAGCTACATTGTGTCCAATAGCGTTCAGTATGAAAGATAGTGTGCCTGAATAAAAGGTTACTTTACACTCCCCTGGCCTGCTTCAACAGTAGTTCTGTGATTGGAACACTTTGTCAGCTCTGAGTGTTCTGCGGAGACTAGGTCAATAGATCTAAACACCGAAGATCAAAGTCTTTTTAAACGAACCAGTTGGTCGGTTTGAGAAAGACAGGTAACCATTCGAATTCGTATCTAATAAGGTACAAAAGACAAAGTTTGAGTCGGCCTCAGCTTTATTCCAACATTCCAAAGCATTTGAAGTTACATGACTTTCCTCTCTCTCACTTTAACAGCTTATAGGACTGGTAAAAATCAGATTGCTCTGATTGAGCCCCAACTTTCACTCTGCTGACCGAAAACGTTTAGGGCATTGCTTTTTTGTGACGTATGTGTAAGTTTTTTAAACCACCGTACATTATCCAGCTGAACCTGTTTGTTCTGAAATGTGAACCACAAAACTTAGTGAATACGTCGGTGGAATTAGAGTAGAGAGTGTGGAATTTGAACCGACCTATTCTCAGGCGGAACTGTATTTGATATCTGACTTTTCAAACAGAGCTATTTTCATTACAGTGAAGAAGCTACAGGTAAACTGTAATTGATGCGAATTATCTGAAATTAAGTTAGCTGTAACGAGGGATTTAGCTGATTACAACATGAATTCCAAGTTTCTCTTGAGATAGTCAAATTTTTAGTTATTTAGAGGCAGTGAAAACAAGCTTTCGCATTCCTCTTTCTTTCTTCATGCCTTCCTCTTGAATTGGACGGACTAATTCTGCTCGGACTCTCTCCGACTGGTAACACATTGCACAGTCTAGCCGTGCGCACAACTTGCATCTCAAAACCACTCCATTCTGCTGAAAAGATGACAAGCTCGGATTACTTATCCTTCCGTTTTAGACCTTGGATTTTGAAACCCTATTTGCACGCTTTTTGATCACACCTCTTAGTTCAGCCTAAACCTTTAACTATGTAGTCATCTAATTTAGGTCCATCGAGTCACCACAACGGTGTTCTGTTTATCACTGATCACCATTGTTTACGGACAATTTCTCCTTACGAGTAGAAAATCTATGGAAGTTGAGGAGAAACGAGTGGTTGGCAAAAGACGTCCACATGTTGCCCCGTGGCTTAGTGGAAAGACTGGTTTAACTGAGGTAAAAAGTCTAACATCACTATACAGAGACTCACACTGTTTATAGTACAGCAGAATCTGACTATCAAGAGTTTTACCATCCACTGACAGGTTCGCATAATTTCCTTCACTGACGTTCGGCGCACTTCTGCTTTTGCATGAAGTGAAACCAAATTTCAGCTTTATCTTATCGGTTAACCAGATTTAGAGTGCGAGCTTTGGGACACGACTATACTGTAATGAGAACTAAATAACTCTGCATCCGTAGCAACTTTACTGGGAATGAAAGCTTTCATGAGCATCGGTTCTGTTGTTATACGCTAGTGTCACTGGAACACTCCCAAGGACACTAAGCCTCTTTGAGTGGTTCATTCTGAGGAGACGTGGTTACTTCGGCAGAAACAATGCAGTCAAATCCAGTATAGAACTGGGACCTCGAAGGACCAACCCTATGGTCATGACTGAGATGGTGGTGATACGGATAAATCACCCCTTTGTGGCACATCCTAGTATTTGACTTGCATGAGCAAGAGCTTGATTCCAATCTTGCTAACAGCTCTTTCCTCGCAATATAGCTTCTGGGGCTGGTTTATCATATTCAGTATTTGGAATCAAATATTCACACATATGAAATAACACAGATATTCTGACCCGTGTTAAGTTCTACTGAACTCTTGACTGTGTCAAGTGATTCAGGATGGATGGATATCTGATGCCGGGGAGAAAAGGCTTCCTACGGTAGCTGTATTCTAGGTATGCGATCACCGTTTGATTGGAAAAATCTCTCCCTCTGGCGCATATGAATAAGAAGGGTCCGATTCATCATCCAAAAATGTATACACAAATGCACATTATCTTCAGTATCCGGGCTTTTGTACTTCACGACTACCGAGACGTTATTTGAGATGAGCTACTAGTAACTACTCAGTAGCTTAAATATAACGTAAAGGTTCCCCTATCCCGTAAGTTGGCTGGACTATGGTAGACATTTTGGTTATTAGTGTCTGCATGATTTGTACAATGTACACTCACATGACTTTCATTTCACCGACCTTCCTCCTATCCTGTGCACGTCCATAACAAAGGGGGAAGCGGTGGACTCTACTTATTAGAGCTCATAAGCAGTGCATTTCCATGGCCGTGCCCGGGGTCGAACTACGGGGAGTTAACATGCGCCCAGCGTGCGCTGGTGGAGTAGTGTCCGCACGCTCGCCGGACACGTCATATGTGTGGAGTTTCTGGACACGTACTCCAGATCTTGTCCCAGATGATTATAATTTGTGCGAAGTAGCGTCGTCGTTATATCACGTGTCCTAGTCAGGTGCTGGGGGCAGACATTGACGACCAGTAAACAGACTTAAGAAAAACTAGTTCATCCAGCTAACGCAGGATGGACGAAGTGTCCCTCTTCGTGCTGCTATGATAGTCTTCGAGAAGTGTCAGCATAGTGCTGTTCTTGAGAGCCCCCTATTTTGAGGGCGTGGCTTGAGTCCCGCTTTTGTAGCACTGTTCCATTCTGCTTATTGAGAGAAAACGGATGTGAAAGAAAATATTCAGGAGTTGATGCAATAGTTCACCAGATACGGAAAATTGATAACTTAATCGTAAGTAACAGGCTGGACGTATTTGTTGTCTGTCTCTATGCAACTGCATTTAGCATTTGTTCGATACAACATAGCATTCGCATGAAAAAAAGGAAAACAAGGACCAAATTTAACATAAGTTTTCGTCGGTTGATTCCGATTTTCACGATAGTTTGCCATTCGCTCTCTAATCATGTGGAATGGTGTAGTTCCTCGCTGCGGCCCACGCAACTTGATATGCCGGCAAAGTTAGCATGCTCGCTTTATTCGATTGACTGATCTTGTACTTTCAGTGGAACGGTGAGTCACACTTGCATGGGTGTGTGAGTTAACGTAGCGCAGCTGAATCGATGCATAACGAAGATAAATGTAGTATAGAGGCACTTGGGATCATCCAGACTGTCTAATTTTCATTTTATACATAATTCCTCTAACTCATAGGGGTATCAGGAGTTTTCATGCAAATCGGAAAAGCCTTAGCCATATTCCACCAACACTGAACTTCAAGAGTGCGTCAAAATCATCTGGGTATCAATAAAAGGTTACAAGTAAGAGGCATGTGCACTTCAAATAGGTCCTGAATGGGAGAATGAAATTAACACACGGCGCACCGTGTGGGTTGCGTCACCGTGGATAGTTGTTGCTGTCAATGACTGAAACAATTTCTTGCAATGTACAACTATACATCCAGATCCGCGTGTATTGGAAACGGACATCTTGGCTAAGGCCCCAAAAACCAGCCAGTATTTGAGGATAAATCTGGTCGTCTACGCACAATGCACTATTCTCAAGTACACGTTTGCTTGGCAGATGTCACAACCTATAGACCATACTTTCAGGTCAAATTCCATCGAATTTATCAAGAAGGTATTACACATGGTACTGTCGCCGGAATTCCTTATGTCGTTTGGTGATCCGGCCTCCTTAAATGTAACATCGTAGTGTAAATCAAATGTCCAACAGAAAATCTTATACCATAGGCCGAGCGCAGCATAATGATGTCAAACCATGCTGTTTTCCTGAACCTGCTTCGACAATAAAAATAAATGAAACGATAGTTTGCTTGGGTATAGCTGGACCTAAGGACGGAAGTAAGACGCTTTAATGAAATAAACAACATGTTCAAGGGTCTGTCAGGTGATCAGTGATTTATCGTACTGATTTATTGTACTCCATGAATGAAACCCTTGATACCTGAATACATGAGGCTTCCCCATGGTCACTTACATGGAGACGTTTTGATACATAAACATGATTTGGGATATGTTTATGGGACTGAAAGACTGAATGTCTGGGGCGATTTCTGACATACATCTGTGTTTACCTACTTCAAACTAACGCAAACAATGCACCCTTGTGGCTGAAAATATAAGCCAAAGACGTGGCTGAGGATCCTGGTCGTTCGGCTGTTTACGTGCGCTCACAATATCCCAGCTATCGCGCAAGGCTGAGCGCATACAGTCTCACCCGCCGTCACAGGCTCTCGTGACGCTTTATTTGCCGCGTAAGCAAAAAGAATAAGTGAAACTGGGCTACTGCTAACACTTTCAACCATAATTCTGAAATCCTCTTTTACTCTCTCTGGTGCACATTCTTCCGGATGACAATTTAGCCACTATAATGTTGCGGAGGTGAATGATGCGCCGACTAGCATTATGCCTCGATGAAATCAGGAACGTATCACTGGATTTTATTTTCAGGGGACTTAATAGGTCACTCCAACGTCTTGAGTTTATTTTCATAAATGGTTCTTAAATTTCGTCAAACGTACGCCTGCTAGTTTCAAATGTTATTTCCACTTGCAATATTCCAGTATGAATAGAGGAAGCTTACCTTGCCCTTGTCTAAGCTATATTTTCTTTTAGACCGAGAAATATATGTGCATAACATATGAGCCGGTTACCAATCTTTACTCAGAATTCACACTTATCATCCACACATCAGACTTGCATGCCGGTTGTACTCCGAGGTGCAAACTGGCTTTAGTGTGTAACTCGTTGCTACAACTCACATATTTCCTCATGAAGCCGGTGCAGTCGTAAGTAAACTATAACCACGCGATCGATATTCTCATCCATACGGAGTCCTTCAACTAATCGACTAACAAAAACACCAGGTTTATTGTGCTTCAGATTTGTGCCGACAGACTAAATTGTCTCACGTGGATGTGTGGAAATACTCTTGCTGGCCCTGAGAAGAATGTAAGAAAATCGGTTCTCAGGCAACAAGTTATTTGATTGTTGTCTTAAAAAGTTCCATCTGTGCAAACTACTCTACGTTGCTCGATTTAATGCAAAAATGATTTTTAATCAAGGAAACTATACTGGCTTCATGAAATACACCGTGATTTCTTAAATAGATTTCCGAAGCTTGCGATCATCTGGAAACTTTGATTCTGTTTGGACCAGAGGGGCAAGCCTATGGACAAACACATGTAAAATCTGATTGTAGCCAGTCAAACGAAGCAGACACTGCAGAATATTTTGGTGGCTTCGAGATAATGGTATCCATTCGCTAACTTGAAAACACAGTTGGAAGATGGAAACTGACAGGAAAATCCAGTTCTCATTGTTTCAGCAGCATCAAATTACCATTGACATGAAGGCAAAATATTTATTCTGTATAGGAGAGGGAGTCGGTCGCATGATACAGACAGACCGGTTAATATGTATAAGTAGTATACATGTTGTGTCACATGGTCACACCGAGTTTTTGGACACAATGAAAGCATGAATCGATTTAATGAACCTCACCACATTCTGGAACACTTACGTTCTGATTCATCAGTAAAATAATGAAAGTTGAGCTTAAATCAACTTGGTGACCTGCGACCAAAGTAGTACTGTGGTACCGTGATAACTAAACATCTGGCAAAATTCTGGTGCTGTTCGGCTGTGTACCCAAAGAGGGACGTGTTTCGTCTTTCTGGTTTTGACAAGCCTATTGGTTCCATCTACATAGGTGAGCGCATGTGCACACAGGAATATGAATATCATAGGTTTACCTGCCTCAATTGAAGGAAATGATAATATTCTTGCCAGGTTTAACAATCAGATCCACGCAACACTCAATCACACTTTTATCGCTGTAACTATACTTTTGGTTGTGCTAGTGGTTAACCAATCCCCTTTGAATAGGAGCTCTACAAATAGGATAAACGATTACATTTTGGCTTCACTTCACTCCGTCGTTAATGAATCACTCAGAATACATATTTCACTCGAGGGTATCTGTCAGCAGTTCCGATATGGTGTGCAGATCCAGTGCGCTCGGGAGAGTTGCACTGTTGCTATGTTCAGTAGGACCTGAATGGAATGAGTCTGTTCCATATTGCAGTTCCCAGTCATTTTTTCTCAGTCTATGATGAAATGTGACCTTTAGTAAAGCTTTGGATAAGCTTCATGCTTTGCGTATTACTCCTGGAACCAACCAATATGTCACCGGTAAAAAGCTCGTAATATATGATTTCTGCTAGAAGATCATTCAACTGTCTCTCCATCATAATCGCAAAAGCGTTTCCTGAAGATGGACCCAGAGGACTGTCCACATCCCCTCCATCAAGTTATCAGTCAACTGCGGAGCTACTGGCTCGCTTGCTACGGAGGACGATAACAAGCCGAATCGATTTCCATACTTGCTTACAGCGTTCACTACTCCAGTCTGCTGGGACTAAACCCAATCACTTATATTGATCAGGATATATGAAAAATATCAATCATGCAGGGGCGTTTGCTATTTCTACTTGTCCGTGATCTGTAGTTCAGTCAGTCTGGACGATGCCAGTTAGCGACCGCGCCATATTCCCTTACCACAACTATACTAATAAACAAACCGATGCGATAGAGTGACGACGAGGAGCAAACCAACTCAATGTTTCATCCTCCCAACTCAGACCCCATTAAGCTGGATTTCCTCAAAAACGTTCGGTGTAGTGAATGGAGCACCAGAACACATACAGTCCACCAAAGGCCTAAGATTGTTGCAGCCTATGTGGATTTTCGTCGAACTTTCAAGGCAAATGCGTGGTTTGAACCGACTGATAGTCTGAAGTTTGACCAAAGAGCTCTAGGCCATCGACCAAACCCATGTTCTGTTTTTTGTTTTATCATACAGGTTTTTTTCGCAATGGTATGCTTTGAAGCCTGAAAGTGGTCACCACCCCACCGTCATAAAACTGCACGACAATAGTCGGGATAGAAATGCTGTTTATTCTAAACTGATGACTTCACTTCCTTTGTCCTGAACGAATTTATTCAGATGGTATCTTGTTTTTTTAGGCTCACCCGAAAAATCGGCATCCCAGTCTTTCAGATGCGGATCGAATGAAGGATGAGGTGAAGCCTAGTTACACCAGTGCTGCTTACGCAAATCCGCGAGCTAGCACCCCAGGGTTGGTTGTGGTCGGACTCAGAGAAACACCAACGCGTGAGTGACTGTCTACTCTTTCGTGGTTTACATTTTTCACCTTTGGTGGAACCCATACTACTAGTATCGTACCAGCCAAAACATGAGATAGCGTTTGTTCAGCGCACCCAGTTGAAGGATACCATAAACGAAAGATTCAGCCGGAATTCAGTTGAGTCTCCCATTAAAACCCATTTGGTGTGCAAATGAGTGTAGTACTCTAATTCTACACAAAGTGGGTTAAACCAGAACACGCGGTTCGCGGAAACTCGGGGACTACGCATACCTGATAAGCCCCAAGAAGGGCGAAACCAGTCGTGCACCGTCTAAGAGTTTTCAGCAAACTCTTGTACAATGTTCCTTGGTGGAAAACTGTTCGACGAGGCTACAGATTTATAGAGATATTCCACGTCGTATCCCAGTTATGTGTCGGGTTTTACTCCCCGGTCATTGTGGATTTTCAAAACACCCGGAAAAGAGACAATGTTGCAAGTTTGGGCACAGAATTTTCGTCATCAGCGCCTAATTTCATACTTCTTATCTATACAGCCTCCGTGATGCGCGTTCTCTTTTCCTGACAGGTAAAGTCAACAAGAAATGGTACGACTCAACGGCTATCCCTTTCATGGATGATCTCGACAACGTCAATGAATCGGTCTATGGCTACCACTGAGATAAATATTCTTCGAACGGCCACCGCTGACTTTCGGATATTTTGCTTTGTTTATCATCATTTCGTAAGTACTAAGCATGATGTTGCAGTGTAACTGTTTTTGAAGCGCCTACCAGCTTGTACAGCATATTGGGAATAAATAAGAATCCGGATAACAACGCGATATCCATACCATATTACTTTTCACCTGAAAACCTCCGCGTTCGCCGGGGAAAGCGATGCAGTATCCCACAATACACGCCAACCGTGTATGCCAGCACGGAATAGCCCATTGTAAATCCGCTCCCTGCCCAATGCCCCCACTCGTGTACACAAACCATATACGCACCGATCGATCGGATGGGTGAATAGTAGCAACATTACTTTTGAAAGTGACACAGGGATATTGAGGGTTTAGAAGATGCAACTGTCGTACTGTTATTCTAACTTCGTGACTAACCGATAGGTAAGGCAGATAACTAATTACCCTAGGTACAATAGTTAAAGCAGCAAACTACTTTGAACCGCAGCATAGTATTCATCCATTTATGGTAGAAATGATATTCAGATAAATTGTAAGATAACTAATGGAGCGTTCCATAAAAGCCTCAGACGCTGAGTTGGGGACTATCATACACTAGGGTAAGGTTAGTTGGGTAAAAAAGTGCAAAGATGTTTCGACATTTTTACAAAGGCTGACCAACATCTGTCATATACTTTCGCCGCCAAACCATAGTACGGACCAATCAACTGGGTTTCAGTGAAGTTGCACTGACATCTTGATATCCATTCGGGGCATACTGAATGTTAGTTCGCAAGCAAGCGAACACCAAAAGGCCGTACGTTAAAGAGACGAACAAGCGATCTAGGGTAGCCATGACCCAGTTTGAAAACACATATTCCTACCTAGTTTAGAAACGATATGCTCAGTTGCCGAACTTCATTGTGAGTGATGGTAACAATGAGACAGGTAGTTTTCCGTGTTTTATCGTCAAGGAACTTACAAAGACAAGACATGCGTACTGTCTAGGTGAGCCATTTGAAGAAATGCTTCTAACCGTAATGGATCGATCTGTTTGATCGTAAGGAGCTGGTGGTTTATATTTTGCAATTGCATAAAGTGACCTGGGCGGTAAATTGTACGGTTACACAATTTTTGAAGATAAACTACTTAAGAACAGCAGGGTTGAAACAACATCATGCGGCATCGGTTGTTTGGCTCAGCACTTGCTACGAAATTTGTGAGGAAATGTGAACAACTGAGACTATAATGCGAGCGTATAATGGAAACCAACAGACAATAAAAAATACAGCCACTGAAAATAAAAGACGCACGATATTCATACGAAGCCCAAACTGAACGAATCATGTGAGAAAAGTGTCTTGGCTATTCCTCTGTCAGAGTGCTACTTGGCTACTACTCATAAGTTTGCTGAAAGCTCTTCGAAGAGTCATCAGCAACCTATTGAGTAGAGTATCACCTCCATACGTGTTTGCTCACTTCCTCAGTTGGGTTCACTTCTTCCATCAATATAAACGGCCACTTCAAGCACGATTCCAGGTTCCCGTCCCAGACAACTGGGCTGAAACGACAGTAGTGCCCATTTTAAAAATGGGTACTCGCAGTGAATGTAGCAACCACAGAGGTGTTAGTCTGACGCCTGTTGTGACAAGGCTTCTGGCGTTATTGATTCTTCGTCTTGCGGTGGCGCGTGAACCCTTGACTCGTGAGAATCAAGCGGGGTTTCAACCGCCTAGAGGTCCCGTTGACCACATGTTCACACTCCATCGAGTTTAGAGCAATGCCGTATGCACAGACAACACACAATCTTGGTATTCTTTGACTTCAATGATGCGTTCGATTCTGTTGTTCGGCCAGTGCTGTTAAATACACTTGCTCAACAGGGCATACCCCAGAAGTTTGTGAAAATAATCCGATCTCTATAGTCGCATACTTCTGGGTGGGTGAGTGCATGGTGAGTCCTGCAAAAGCTTACGCACAAAAAGTGGTGTCCGACAAGGATGCCCACTCTCTCCATCCTTGTTCAACTTCATCATTGATGAACGCTGGAAGGTCTTCAAAACCCTGGTGTTCAAATTGTTGCTGGCGACAGTCTCGTTGATCTGGACTACGCAGATGACATCGCCCTGATCTTTGAAGACCCAAGCGAAGCATAAGCCCTGTTGAACAGACTGACGACCATCATACCATCTTTTGGTATGCGCCTTGCACCTTCAAAGTGCAAGCCCATGCTTCAGAACATGTAGTCTCCGAACATATCCCTACAATTGAAGGAGAATCATTTGGGTGCTGTGGGGGGTTGACATACCTCGGTAGTTGTATTAGCTCCGACGGAAATGCATCTCAAAGGCTCGGATTACGTCTGCTAATTTGCGCCACTTGTGGCGTCAAAAAGGCATATCACTAGATCTTAAGGGCCGCGTGTACATAGCTACAGTAAGGGCAATGTTGTTGTATGGGTGTGAGACGTGAACTCTGCGCACAGATGTGAGACGTCTTCAGGTATTTGACCACTGATGCCTCAGAAGCGTGGCAGGTTTCGAACAGCGTCAGCGTGTCAGTAACGAGGTGATTAGAAAACGGGCATTTGGTTGTATGGCAGTGAAACGTCAGTGTCAACACTAATGTTGCTGTCCTTGATGACGATGCAGAGGCTGGGACTAACCAGGGAACCGGGGATCGGTTGGTGGCTAGAATTAACCAATAGCTTTCAATGAAGCTTACGCTTCCGTCCATGCGAGCTGTGTCAGCTGCACAATGTAGTGAAAATTCTGTCCTGCCTGACGCTTGTCTTCTTATCCATACAATGCCAAGCATTCCATAAAAGTTCGAACTTCCCGCTGAAAGGTACCTGTCTTTCAAACACTGGCAATAGTCTCGAAATCTGAAGTATGAAACACCTATAACTTATGATCCTGTTCAAGATCAAACCGGAAGGTCCATGCTGTCGAACATCATAACTGCGGCAACCTTGGTTACACTCAGACCGCGGATCACAGTTAGAAACTTGCCAAAAGCAAGCTGATGATGAAGGATTTGCATCCCCTGAAGCTCTATCTGTTGACCACCCCCTTGTAATAAGTGGCTAAAAACGACCCAAAAGTGCAGGGTGTTGCGGGCTCGGGGGGTGACGTATTTATTTTCAGAGGCCTCAACGCCAATTAAACCAAATTACACAGCGCTCGTTTCCCACTGTAGTGGACAAATAGCTTGGCAACTGAGAGGTCTTCTGGACTCTCCTAGACGCTGCATCGTTGGATGTCAACTCGAGCTGGAACGAGGTCACCATTTTGAAAAGCCAGGAGTTTCGACTGTGGTACGGCTCTAACAAATCCACTTAGACAGACCAGCGGCACTGCAGAAGTGTTTTCACCGGTCCCGGACACAATTTAGCCCAAATAATCAGAAAGTGAGCCTTTTACGCCTGTGTACAAGTAAGGCAAATTTAACTGAGGAGGCCTAGGAACCAGGGAGTGCTAGAGTTTTCAGGTGATCCGCGTGACCGCCCCCCCCCCAAAAAAAAGAACATCCGAACTGGAGTGGCAGGACCGCCTTCAGTAAAGGAAGACAACTCAGATGCTGGACCAAGCCCTCTGGACAATTGCTGGCACTCATTCGAGTACCGGAAGTGCAGTCGAACCCAGGATAGTGAATCTGGAACCCTCTATGACCTGGAAGGTTTATGATTGCATATGCTCAGTAAACTGTCAAACCACCTTGGACAAAAATTCGCACGCACTCAAACGAGTCGGTCCCGTCACCACTGTTAACATCCTCCCGACTGCCTCTTAGCTTCATAATCACCGTTGGAGCTGGTTGACTACGTGCATCATCGAACGCTTCCTCCGCGATACACTGTGGATTCACACACTAGCCCCACGCTGTTTTCGGTAACAGGCGTACATGAAAGTACACTACTATTAGTCACCTGACATAAAAATGACGAGGGGACCAATAGGCGCTTATCAAAGCAAACGTCAACCGGGGGTTCTCCTCACAAGGTAGCGGAGTTCAGACGCCAGACGAGGGCCAACTTCATTCCTCGAGGTCTTACTAAACTACTTATACAAAAAGGGACAAAGTCCGAAGCGGTCCATCTCGCCAAGTAATGAATGCGCCTACTGGGGATTATTCGGACGGACGGTCATTGCCCTTCTATAATAATGATCATAAAAAAACATTTAGATGGAACACCTTTTCGGTGCCCAGCTGCCATGCCACTCGAAGGAAGCACAAGGGCTGGGATACTGCCAAGTTACCCGAGCCTAGACAATTACAGTTAGATTAGGATGTCAAACGCAATGTTTGAACGGCTGCCAAATAGATGTCCCGTAACTTATTATGCTTGCAGCTTGCCCAACGCCCAGAGTAGCCAATACACAGCAGTAAAGCTGGTTGCTATAGTCAGAATTACTACTGCATAGATGGTACTGACTGCAGCCACTGCGCTCACGGTAGTGGAACTAAAATAGTTCGTCGTGCCTCAAGTTCAGATGCCATGTTTGAGAAAAATCCGGACTGAGAAGAATTAGTAGTTGAGTAGGAAGAGCAACTAGCCGGCAGGTCACGACAAATAAGTCGGAGCAGAGAGCAAGACGGCTGGATAAACAGTAATGCAAAAGAAATCCAGCCCGAGTTTAAACCTTACTTTCACTAGGCCTCAACGCAGCAGCCAGTCAACACAAAGTTTTGATTTGAAACTGCACAATTCAGGATGAGTACTGCTGAATCCCGCGAGTTTATCCTCCCGAAGGCCAGCGGCTCAAATCACCAGATGTCCTAGGTTCTGAGCTTCGTAAGGATATGGAAAATATGCTCCGAAAATGATTCTCAGGATAAAGACGAGTTCTAGGTATTTTCGACCATTCAGCGTAGCTTGACTAAGCTTTGCGTGACAAAATTCCTGAATGCACAACCACTGCGGCGGGAATTGCGATGAAAGAAGAATACCAACAGAAGCATACCTTTGCCCGGCCGAAGATACCACACGCTGGCAGATGATTCAAGACCAGATGCGGTACATTCTTAACAATGGAATAGCAAATTCGAAACCAGTAAACAAGGAGCTATCACACAGGTCAAAACAATCGCCCGGAAAATTGCTTCTTCGATGCGACACGACACATATTGGTCGCATATACACGCACTACACGAGATATCCCGACAGCCTGATATAGCACAATTAAAGTGAGTAACCACCCTATGGAGGCAGGTGGGCGTTTACCAGGTACTTGGGAAGTGAAGGCGCGGTATAAGAAAACATTTTCACAATCAAGTACAGTGCAAGTAAAACGATGGTAAATGCTCCGATACAGACATCCTTGATTCGCAGTAGTCTTAGAAAGCGGAATTAAAAGTTATGAGACTGGTATTTCAGTTCCCTCGGTCTTTTCCAATTCTGACTGATGATCCGCGATAAATGTACGAAGTTCTTCAATGCACCGTTGGCCCCTTTCGTGCAAAATCTCCTTCAACATCGGCATTAGGCGACTTTCGAGTTCCGTGTCCTTGCTGAAAAGTAATAACATGATTACATAAGTAGGCCATATGGCTCATCGTGATACTCTATTGTATAATCACCAAAGTAGGGGGTTGGTGGATGACTAACGCAGTTGACAGAACTGGTGAGCTAGGGAGATAAGAAAATAAATCAGTGACGTGGTAAAACTATACTATTGTACCATCACCTCGCAAACTATTACGCTCCCAGCCACTGTCTACCGAAAAAAGTGACAATTCAACGATGCGTGTAATTCTTGAACAAGGCCAATTGCACTGCGGTGCAAGCCTCGAAAACCATGACCCGTCAGGCTTCAAGTCCGACGGAGCAGACTGGCGATGCTTACGTTAACTAGGTCCACGATAGAATGACGTCATATATTTTAGTCGTTATGCAACAGTCATTCTTCTAACGCGGTACGGGCTAGCAGTCAAAAATGAAACAGCAAAAACTAGCCAAAGCAGTTGAACGGGGTTACCACGAGTGTTGCCTAATCATCGGGGAACTGCTGAGCTGTCGCTTATTTTTAGGCGTGCCCGCAGGAACGTCACGGGTACTCAGATTCGAGTGAGCAAACTTGATGGTATGCTCTGGCAACAAATGTGAGGGATCACTGGGCAAATTCGGAAGTTCGAGTTGACTCTAGGGATACGTTGAGCAATAGACCGAGAAGTCCATTGCCTGGATATTACCCCGGCTTCGTGATTTTCCCTGGCTGGGATAAGGCCACTCGTATCTCGCGCAAATTATTATCAACAGAGCTGAATTCACAAATTTTGCCCAATTCACTGTGTTTACCTGCCAGCTGGTTAGATAAAATGAAGTGCTTGGTGAAGTGTTTGGTGTTAGAGGTTGATAAACAATCTGTCCAAAGGTTGGTAGCACCGTCTATAGTGAAAGGACCGACTGCTAGCATCTGTAGCCACAGGCTATTTCAATCAGCTGCGAGCCACTGAACGATACGTGGGAGAGGCCTAACTAGGCATTCCCTATGACTGGTTTCAATTCAAAGAGCTTTTTGGACCGTGAACAGTCGTGGGTTGTGGAAAAAAATTCGAATGACGAAATGAACATCGAATGGAACGCACGCCACAGAAGTTTTGCTCAGTTTTCTTTTTGTCCAGCAGCTCACAATTACATATCGGCAAATGACGAGACGCTTTCCGCATCTAGACCGAGTTACTTTAGAATTAGACGAAATGTAGTGTCTAGTTGTGAACATACGGAGCTCTTACACGTATCCTAATCGGTCCAAAATTCGATTCCAATTCAATTCAATTTCAGGGACTTGTACAAAGAGCTTATTCCTTACATTCAGCATCACCAGTTAACAACTTCTCCATGAAGTGAATTCATACTAACACCGGGTAAGAATTACACTACACAGCACCGATTTCTGTGCTTATTTATTTAGCGATATTCTCCGGCGCTCGCTAAGTGAACCTCGCCGGAGGCTAGGTTATCCGGTTCGGCACTCGAGCATTCATACGGGTAAAGTCAAACCCTCATTGCGTCTAGTGGGCATCGGTTTGTCGGATGAGTTTCACAAATTAAACCAGTCTAAGTTTAAGTGATTGTTGTGATCGACTCGAAATCAACTGAAAAAAGAACAATGAAGCCACATGTTAAGCATCACGAGGAAAACCGAATAACTGTTCCGGAAACAAACAACCTAATGCAACTTACTTTTCGGAGCAAGCAAAGCTCAGAATTTTAGGTACAAATTAGAACTCGAAGTAGACAACTGGTGAATACTTCCAGCAACTTTGAAGGAATGACAAGAAGCTCCACGAGCATGTTCATATTGCCCAAAGGGAATGTTACGGATGAAAACGACAAAACAACCACATGCTCGATGACCAGAATACACACGGATGAACGGCGTCAAACCACTTCGAAAGCTTGTCGCGCAAATAAGTAGATCAATCTTTCAGCTGTGGGTGCCAACAGCAAATAATAATCATCCGCTGGCTGAGAGAGACTACCGAAACTCAGTCGACGTTAACAACTCGGGAACAAATAATTAATTTTGAAGATTCATCCACCAAATCCAAGGCAACGAACACTCTTCCTGGACGTGCGGGAGAGAAACGAAATGCTAAAAGTATCAAAGGATCGGTTAGTAATCATGTCAGTGAATATCGGAACAAAATGATGGAAATACTTGCCTGATCAATGTTCTTACGACAGTCGTGAATGCTTCACAGTCACGCTTGTAATCCTGCACCGGTAACATAAACGATGAACAAGAGGCATACCTGAGCCAAGGTTTCTTTACGCTGTCGAATCAACTCTATAGGATCATCAGGAACGGAGACTGCAGTTTCAGTTTTGGATTCTAAAATGTGACCATGAAGAAAAATGGCAAGTCGGATACCACTGGAAAGCGTGTAACAAACCCAACAAACAACTAAGGTTAACTCCAGTTCATCGAAAATCTGGTAGCTAGGGATGCTGGGATGGAGACACTCGTGTGGTTCACAGATGGTGATATTCTGGCATTGATAAAAACATGTGGAACCCATGTCGTGCCTGGCAAGCCACAAACAACATTCGTTTCTCAAGCAGTTACAACCTAATCATGCCATCTTGTGTGAATACGAGGTTGATCAGCTTGTTCCTGCTTGGCACTTGATTAACAGGAGACAGATCTATGCTGGTAATCTTTTGGGTGCACGAAGCTCCTCTAGGCTCGACCTTGACAAGACAAGTTCTCCTTGATCATGGCTGCGATTCGTTTAAACCCTTATGTACGTAGTTGGGGATGTATTGTCCCGTGACGCGAAGCCACAGGACACATGGAAGTAAATATTTCATCATTTCCCAGTGTTCTGTTTCGTATGCTTGGTTTAGTTAGTGTTGTAAGAATCAACTTCGATATTTTATTTGGCAAAGCAGTCGGTACGTTGTCGGTATTATACACACGCTATCCCATGTTTCACTCCTAATGCTTCACCGTTTGCCGAACCATTCCTACTGACGACAACTGACGACGCTCGAGTTCGATAGCACAGAAGTCACCGTGGTTACGCTTTTGCTTGTAACAGCTGTGTGAAGGGTAAGAATTCCAAACTTAGAACGACTGCTGTTTTCACTCAAATCCTGAAGGCAAAGCAGCAGCAAGTAAAGTGCGACTACCAGAGTAGTCAATCGGTTTCATCGTTAATCTACATGGTCAGGGGAATGCGCGCCGGTGAATGTTGTAAAGTGGACCGCAAATGCCGCACGGGTCTATTCGGAGCTAGTTTAATGGGTTGCTGAGGCATACAAACTGCGGAGTCATGATAAAGCCTATTTATCAAAAAAAAATCAGCCGAGAAATGCGGGTAGACAATGCAACAGATCACACAGAACTTGAGACAGCTCATGAGAGTTTGAAAGAATGAGTAGAACGAGGAGTTGCGGCAGGGAATTCTGCTTGGTGCACTACCGCAAACATAAGGACGTTTTTTATTTAAAAGAATGGACTGACTGTCAACTGTTGATCTGCTGATCAACAGAAGGGATAGAGCGTCTCACAAGCTCGCTTAAACCGGCTGTTAGATAAATAATTCAGATGATTCCACCAACATCACTCTAGTGTTCTAGAGGATAACACATATGTACTTTCAGTCCCCAATGCCACTGTCATGAGCAACTCGAAAATAACTGTCAAGTAAAAAAAAATCTTAAACAAACCGTTCTCAGCATCTTCACCCTTTGAAATGTTCCGAGTTCCTCTTCGTCTTTTGGATGGGAATTCCGTTTCGGAGAAGCTTGAATCATCAGCCACGGATTCCTCCACGGGCTTCGCAGATCTTCGGGTTTTCTCAGGTGCCCGACGGGCCGATTGTGGCCAACCGGCAGCTTCATCAAACCTATCATCTTCGGACGCATGTATTCGAGAATCATCAGTTGATTGCTGATGTCGATCGAATTCAGCCCCACGATGCATTTTGCTAGTGGCTTGCCGACTGCTACGGGTTCCAGGCTGTTGATCCAACGACGGAGGTTGCTTCGATGACCCGACATAAGAACCTCGAATGGTGGGTGGACTGAACAGAAAGGTAGAGCAAGAAATCGCTCTTACTGAACTCAGATAGATCTAGGCAAGTGAAACTCAAAAGTTAAACTCTCTCCAAATGACCTATCACGACCCCAGGTCACTGCCACCAAGTGCAAAGCGAATTAGTCACCGAGAATAGAGACTTGCCGGGTCTAATGTCTCTCAAATGAAAAATAGGAAGCTATGGGTGAAAAAGCTTACATGGTGCATGCAACCGGCCACAAAAATACCCATAGCCAACAAACATGAAAGGTAGACTTGGAAAGAAACCTAAAGCTGGGTCATTCACAGACTTCACAATGACATCTGCACACTTAATATCAGAACTGCGCACTATGTGATGTGAATGATTTGGTACAAGACTCCCAGTTCATTGTAATGCTGAATCCTCGGACACCTATACAACTTCACGACAGGATCTGGGATGTCTTTAGTGAACTTGAATTTCTAGATTCTCTTCACCCTTCGCACATAATCCACTTTCCACCAGCTTTGCATTTTTTCCGGAAACGCGTCACTTTATAATAATGTCATGAATGGAATGGTAATCGCTCACTTTCGGACAGGATTTAGAGACATGGATCAACCCATCGTGAAATGGCAGCCAATTTAGGGATATAATATCCCCACCCATGTTATATCGCTCCACTGCCGTAACCACCATTCCGAGCTGGCATCAACTGCGCTTCTTTGTGAACCATTAGCCGTTATAGGGACACTAAACCAAGTCGCCGTACCCCGTTGCCCGAAACAACCAGGTTATGCATTCGTATTTCGTGCTTACCATCCATACTATTCAAAAATTAGATATCTATAAGATTCTCGTCTTATTACTTACAATAACTAACACAGCAGTATCACTTCATCAGATTCATACAAGATTCCAGAGGGGATGGTTTGCTATAAGCCGTTCAGTTTTAACGATTATCTGATAAAAGATAACTTACGAGTACTGTCACAACTGTAGTCTATTTACGAAGAACAGACCGGTCGACATCTAGCAGAACGATAACTCACTAGTCGGAGCCTTGTATCCGAAAACTATCGGAGAGGACATTAACAATAGTGTGGCTAAAAGTCAGGTGATGCAGTCCCATGGCTCTCACAAACTTTTAAGTGTGACCAACCGAAACTGGATCGCTGAATTTTATTCTTACAAATCGGATAAGATTTTACCCGAGTTTAACCTGATAAACACATGGAAAAAGCTTCCTTCGCTTAGTCTGTGTTGTTCCAAACCTACTTAAATGTGGATTTCGCGAATGTTTACTGGCGAAATGCTCCACACAACTGCATGTAAAATCCACAATAGTGACCAAGTTTATGGTTGACGTTGGGTTGCACATCAGCTGAGTTGCGTGTAAATAATACTCTGGAACACCCCGAACAGCTGCGCGAACAAAACCGAACTTCTAACAGGCCACGGACATGTAAATACTATGTTGAAGGCTATCGTTCACTTTTAGTGTCACGTAGGAAGAAAGTGCCAAGTTCCAAATACAGGTTGGACAAGTCCTTACTCTCAGCTTCAGTGAGTGACAGCATAAAAGACGCGGAAAAACATCCCGCTATAACGACAGTGGCGAATAACAAATACCTCAAAGAGTCTGGAGAATCAGGGAGTTGTTTTTGTCGCTTTCGCTTCGGAAGATCCGACTGAATTTCTTCCTTAGCTTGGTCAGGTGTGACGGTGCCTTTGCGAAGATGTTTAGTGTTGGCGAGAGGGGACAAAGATGACAAACGGTTATCCATGGTACGAAGTCGCCCGGCACCAGCAGTGTCTAAAGGTGCAGAGAGTTCGGAAGAAGATGAATCGACGGAGTTTCTACGCTTACGCCGGGGTAATCGAGATTCGTTAACGTCTGGCTGATTGCGTCGTTTCAGTTGTATCAAACCACTAACAAGTGACGATCCACCATCACCAGCTGGAGCAGGTGCGTTGGAAAATGAGTAGTCCGGAGCATCTTCCACAGGAGATCCTGAAGTAAAAAAAGCAGGAAATTACAGGTTTTGGTCTGAGGGGGGAGTTGCAGCAGTCTTTTGCTCTAACTCATAAAAGCTAACCCATCAAATACACTCATTTGCAAATTAATTTGGTTTTCACGGGTGATTCAAGTGAATCTCTCGTTTATGATGTTCTCCTGCGATATCTCGAAACATGAAGTAGCCTGTGTGCAGCACATTCAGTTGAAGAACATCATAAACGAGAGAATCACTTGAGTCCCCCGTGGAAACCAAACTGATTTGTCGAAATTAGTATAATTTGGGTTCAAGTAGAACAAGTAAGATTGACGGAAACTCGAGGATTGCGCCTACCTGATGAGCCCCAAGAAGGGCTTACCTGGTCGTGGGCTGTCGACGAGTTTCCAGCAACCTTGTAAATTCCTTATGAAAAAAGCAAATTACAGCCGAGAAACCCGGCATGGGCTGCATTATGGTTATATCAAGACTACTGGATGGTTTGATTGAAAAATCTACTTCCAGGAGTTGGTGAAATGGCCTGGAAACGGGTGTATGCCAGTCACCCAAGGACTGGACCTAGTAATTTGTGTGTAGATATCGCAAGCCATTCCTAAACCAAGGTCTGCAGTCCGACATGGGGGTGACCTGGCTCTCAGAATTGTAGCCTTTCGAGATTAACCATCAAAGTCAACACCACGAGACGGTAAGGCGTGTAACCAGTATCGCGGAAGCTGGATAATGGGATTCCATACCAACGTGATGGACCGCAACCTCCAAGTTATCTTTCATATGGACTGTATTTAAAAGGGAACTCGAAAATTTCACTTCTACACAACATCCGGAACGGGAATACCTCGATGCATCGTCAAGCAGGTTGACTCTACGCAATTCAGGATTAATTGCCACCACCTTGCATGTTACTGGAGACCACAACAATGGTTCGTGAAAAATTAATGATTTTTCCACGTCCACGTACACGAAAGCCACAGAAAGCCGGATGATAATCCCCTTTGGGACACCTTCAGTGGGGCTAGCGTGCCTTTTTTAATTTTACACAAAATTTGAATTTTTTTTAAACCGACTTGGCTAAATCTACCGGACAAACCGGGTAAGCCAATACCCTTACCTGATATACGCTGCCCTCTGCGAGATGCGTGAGAAAAGTTCAAGGGGGATGCAGTTCGATGAACGTCCTGGTAACGTGCAGGTTGGGCCTTTTGAGTAGAGGAACCGCGCACGACTGAGTTGTTCCGTGCTTGTATGCCTTGAGAAGATCGGGAACTGCTGCTGCTTCTGCTCATTGAACGGTAAGATTGATTACGAGGTGGATTGCGGTCAACGAACGAGCCCGGTTGTCCATCGGAAAATCCCCGAGCATCCGCCCGCAAACTGCCGGCAGCGTTTTGTTGATAATTCTTCCTGAGGATGTTAAAATTGTGGAATAAATATACGAAATTAACAAAAAGACTCCGGGCTCTGTGATTGTCCGGAAACCGCCTTTATTGCCAACACATATTCCCTGCAGTGATGTTCGAGGAATGTCAACCCTAGCATTGTCTCAGGCCATCGGCGTACAAACCCGAAATGTCTTGGCACATTGTATAGAGCACGTGACGGTGCTAGAGGTGATTTTCAATTCTTATAATCTTTTAGACAGAACAAATCAGGGCATCATACGGATGTGCTTTGAGTTTGGTTCATTAGTATTGGTGACAACTAGTCTCCCCGACACGGGTGACATTGGGTTCAAATGCTAGGCTGTTTCCATGTGTACAAATCTCAACTATTGCTCTAGATGTTCTTGAATGTTGTCTACAACGGCCCTAAACCTGAGCACCTAGTATAGAGCGAACTGAACTATGGTTACCACTAGCAGTCCGTATGGCTAATGAATAGTGCAAGCCACTAGAATATTTGCATGATTGTGCTCACCGCCTAGACTACGGGAACCACAAATCATTCCTCGCTGCGGTTGCCCGTTGTTATCATCATCGCCTAAACACTTTGTGGGCTTTGCATTAGTTTGTACCATCGTGTTTTGGGGTTGTTTTGATGCATTCTATCATTCTATTCATGTAACCGTTTACATATAAGCCGCAACACTGGCCAGAGTTCTAAGCCTAGAGTAGTACTAGAGGTGAATGTGACTTGTTGTACAGACCTAAAAGAAAACTTGCTCAGTGGTACCCAATTTGACTCACAAATACGGACTATCAGTTGAGCATTTCCAGGCTGTAGAACTGCCCCTTACTGTGCATCTTCTCGTTGTACTCCCTCGGGTTTATATTGGGTACAGGGCATTCGAGTGGACACACTATTGGTCCGATACCATATTAGGAATAGCTTCAGACCACTAAGTTTTATCTGATCCATCGAAATTCAGGTAAGCAGCAAATCTCACATTCCTTATTTCACAACGCCAAAGTAGAAATGGCACTGAAGCCTGGACTTGTGGGTTGAGCACCTCGGTTCAGTCCTTACTATTCCTCAGGACATCGGACCGTATTTTGGCGGGGGGTTGGGCATTTTAATGACACACTGAGCTTCCACATCAAGTTATCCGCTCGACACTCGTAATTTCTCATACCAGATTGGTTAGGGGACCGGAGCATGTTGTCGCACATCCTCCAAAAATCGCATCATCCGTTAGACACCGCCGCCTTGCTTTTAGAGCTCGAGATAGAAATGGTTTAAGGTTCGAATTTATTGAGACAGGTCCGTGGTTCGAACCCGATCTCTGCTTCTCGACTTCCTCTGTTTAGGCTTGGGCAACCTGGCAGTATCCCAGCCCTCGTGCTTCCTCCGAGTAGCGTTACAGCTAGGCGCCGGAAGGGTGTTATAACTGAGAGATTACATGCCACATACTTCAACCGGGCTGTCTTGCTACATACGGTACACTGGGTAAACGAGAGCACACCACCGGTGATGCCGTTCACCTTTCCTCAATTCCATCTCTTAGCCTCCAGGTCAGTCCATTCGTAGATCTCAGCCATGGAACCGCTCACATTGTCTGCTCTTGGCTTCATTGTCCTGTGTTATCGCAAACCACAGCGTGTGAACTCTGGAGCAAATCGGCGCGCTCTTCATGAACACTTAACGTGTTTCCAGATCCAACTAGGTAATCCAGCTCCTGGTTTCTCTATTTAGACGCTGGTGCCTACGAAATTCTACGTCCTCTGCAATGGTCAACACCTGCATTAACATACTTCTTAGCTTCCGAGCCAAGGCTTCCACAATCGACTTAATCTCCAGCATTAAACGCTCTTCTACTGTTCGCTTCCTAACAGGCATAAGGACGTGCGATAGCCGAAATTACACTCATTCTCTATTTGTGGATTCCGCATACGCATCAAACAACCATACCTCAGCTTTCCTCGCCTATTTTCTGAGCCGGCTTCCTCGAGGTTCTGTAAGTGCCACAAATGCCCAAATACGGCAGTTGACAGCAAAGCTCTAACACGTCGATCCGTTTCTTTTCAGTGGCATGGGAAACAAATACACCAAAGACTGATAGACTAAGGTAAAAAAAAATCGCTCAACTCGCAATACACTTTCGATACCTAGAGACCACGCCACCCGAAAGAAGCACGAGGCCTGAGACATTGGCAGGCTGCCCAAGCGCAGATAGAAAGCTAGACGCAGAGGTTGAATTTGAACCCGGTCAGTAAACTCGCTAAACCATCACTCTCCCCAGGGCTGAGTTACGTCAGCTTTACCTTGGAGACGTGAGCGCGGATGCTGCATTTAAGAACTTCGCCAATCCCTGTGCCGCGACTAAGACCAAAACACAGTTTTGGATAGTGGAATGAAAAAAAGTGAATAAAAAAGATGTGCAACTCATAGTGTGTGGACTGGGATACTACCAGGGTACCTTTCCTAGACATAAGGACGCGCAAAAGCCTAGATGCAAGGCAACGTTGGCAGAGAGCACATGGTGATCAAATATTTATCTATCGGATGCTGGAACACGGCCTCGAAGTTCAGTACATCTTATTTTAACCTCCAATCAACAACTAATTGTTTCAAGACCTTCCATCAGACCGACTTCAAAGCCGTTAGGCTTCATGGATCACTGGTGTGTTGCGTTGGTGATAACTGTACCATTTGGGGGCTGATGAAAAAATGAGCTAGCTACTGGACTATTATACAATTTCCGATACACGAAAAAACGTCGCCAAAAAGGCTTCTGCCACGCCGACGATAGTGCCAACCTGATCAATGGGACATCAGAGCCGGAGCATTCTGCTCGATGAAGACATTCCCGCGTTCGTCAATGATGAAGTTGAACATATGGCGTTGCTCTAAACCTGACGGAGTGTGAAGATGTGGTCAAGGAAACCTCTAGGCGGTTGAAACCCCGCTTGGTTCTCACGAGTCAATGGTTCGCGTGCCACCGTCGAAGAACCAGTGACGCCAGGAGCCTGGTCACAACAGGAGTCAAACTAACACCTCTGTGGTTACTACATTCAATGCGCGTACCTTTTTTGATAATGAGCACTACCAGCGATTCACCAGTTGTATGGGACGGTCTATTCCTCCTAGGTAGACCCAAGTAGGCACTGGCTGAGAAGTCCACCACCATCCTTGAGAAGAGCAGGTGGAAGTTCGTCAGGGCCGGCTGCACGATGACGCAAACACTCGGACACTTCTGAGGGTGCAGGCGGCCCCATATTAGTAATACATCTTTCTGTCGGAAGCCAGGATCCTGGAGTAAAGGTAACAGGTGACCAGCTGAATGGCTATTTGAAGTTCCGTGCCCAGCGATTCAAACGTTCTGCTTTGCTGCATATCAGGGATACATTTTGATCCCTGATCGTTTCGCTGACAAGAGTTGCCCCAGGGCTAGTCGAACGATTCAATTGGAACAGCATGCGGTCGTTTCCAGCATTCTTTGCATCTTCCATTTCTTCGCGCTTTCGGGTCCACTAAACTTCTCGGTCGGCACGGACACCCAGTTTAACCTGACGTCAGTTGATGTGTCGGATGTTGTGATTGCGGCCGAGGTATCTGTCGCCGGGTCTCCAGTAAAGACACGGTCCTATCAAAGATCCAATGCTTGGATGAGGTTGGCTGGGTTGTGCCGAAAACAGACGTTCCGGCTTTGAGTGACGGTTTGATATTTCCCTAGTGGTCACACCGCCCGGCAGGTATTCGAGAAGCTGGTTCTGATAGTTTTATTTGATTTCTGGGTCCACTAGCTTCTCAGTGGCCGAGCGAGGTGTAAGCGCTTTGCGTACACCCGTAAAGCGGCATCGTATAAGCGCAAGTTTGAACCCATGCTGGCGACATGGAGTCCCAAAATGAGAGGCAGGCGACCGACGGCGACCGACTGACGGCGATGTGGTCTATTTGGATTCCGCGCTGGTTCGTTCGTGGGGACCATATTGTCAGGCGATTCTCGCTGTTCCGGATAAGCCGGCACACATCTGGATTAAGCGACCCCCGTTGTCCATACGTCTAGTGTCCAACCTAGGACGACCACCCAATCAGGCCTCAGTAGCGCTTAGTCTACCTACCTGAGCGTTCGTCACCAGCAACCACAATGATACCTGAGCTTTTAGCCCGCTGTAGAAGGGCACCCTGAGCGTCATAAAAGCTGTCGTAAGCAGATTGATACTACAGACCATTGGGGCACAAGCAGATAATGCGGTGACCCCCACTCCCTTTAGCTTCTCTAACAGATATTGCCAAACGAACCGCACAAAGGCTATCAAAGAGTATCTAATCAAGCAGACACACTTCCGCTCGGTCGCTTAATACAACACCCACCCCAGCATATTCAGCTGCAGCGCACGAGCAAGAGCCACCTGTTGACCTGCTTGCTTCAGTATGCGAACATTAAGAACGGCAAAGTAGACCGGTTTTCTGGGTTTGAAGACAGACTTCAAAATGCTTAGGGTGATGACTTAACTCGGACGTTCAGATCTCAGCTACGTATGACGCGGGGCGAACAGAACGGTCGGAGTGCTGGGACCTGTGGAGAAAGTATTTATATTTGAGTGGGGTGAGTGGAGGACGGAAAACGTGAAAGCGTAGGAACGGAGGTGTCAGCAGTAGCATGTTTTCGCTTGCGCACTCTGCTGTATGCAGCAAGTAAGGTGACCCGGCTGATGGCACCACGCGACGCTCGATGAGGCATGAGTATTACTAGCTGTAAATGCCATGATTGTACGAGGGATAGTGTACTGCCAGGGCGACCACAGACGGGAGAACGATTAGGGTCCACAACCAAAGTCTTTGATTCAAAAGCCCAACCGCAATGCGGTTGTGTTGGGCTGGAAATGCAAGTACATTACGAATTTGAAGGAACACGGCACAACATGTTCCAACCCCCAATCTGGAGGGCAGGAGAGGAAGATTCTCACCTGCATGCAGTTATAATTTGTGTCGATGCTAATAGCCCCCCCCCCCGTTTATAGAGTACGCTACGCAAACTCATGGAACTGAAAATAGAACAACAGCTCTATGGGAACTCGAAATACCTCATACGGGGAGAGCCAGAAACCGAACGACCAGATAGACTACCAGTCCTTGATGACGATCCAGTGAAAGATCGACTTCGTGAGTTGCTGTATCGGTGTCGTCCAGCATTTCCACCCCCCGCGCCGTCAGACGAAGAAGATCCTGCTCGCATGCGACGCTCACCCTCAAAAAAGCCATTGGGAGAATTTCCCATTCCTCGACGATCATTGCCACGAAAATTTCCACGGAAGCCCTGGCGTTGAAAAGAACGTCCTCCACTTTGGCGTTGTTCCTCGAACACTGCACGAATCATACTGAGAGGTAACAGGACATACTTTTAGCTCTAGCTTTTTTCAGGTCTTTAAACCACGATAATTCCACGGGGAAACCCATAAGGTGTTTATTGTTGTACCTGACACAAATTAAATATGGAACAGTTGTACTTTGCGAGGATTTCTTTCGCCAAATCATGAGATTTAAATCGAATAGCCACTGACAGACGCTTCTTGTCCTCCGATGTCGAGAAAAAGTCGACAGAACACTTGGAATTGGTTTCTTCGGAAAAGAAATCCCTGAAGGGGTTAACACGGTACAGCGAAACATACTTGACCTTCGTCACATCTGTTGTGCCTGGTAAACCTCTTATGAAGAGCGTATGCCTGCTGGGAGCAACATTGCGGGGATTCACGCGATCGAACTGCTGACGCCGAAACATCGCAATAAAATGGCGGGACAATTTCAAACTAGTCCAGGTAAACAAATGAGCCTGGGATGTTCTGAAAAAGCTCGAGGAGGTTGATACTCGGTTGGAACTTGATGGTTGTTACGTGCTGATTGAGCAGCTTTTTGCCCATTTTCCTGATGTGCAACGTGTTTTCATTTAGCATTATTTTGATCCCCGAACTATTAGCAGGGGAACCCATTAGCCGCACAATGCCCTTGGCTGCTAAACCTTTACGAGTGGAGTAAAGCTTTTCGCGCGAAATGTTGCGTTTGGTTGTGTATGTGCTCAAACCGAAAGCCGTTTCAACCCACCTCCATATTTTTGCAGATCACCAAATTTCATTTTCTACTGAAGCAAACATGCCTCCGGCATAAGTGTGGCGGAATAATTTCCCCGGGATGCCTGAATGGGGCTCAAACGTTCGGACTGGTATTCTCTACTCAATTTCCCGATTAATTTATTTCATCAGGGAAACGTCAGAACCTTCGAAAAATTCACTTACTTCTGCGAATATGGGGTAGCCTATTAGCATCTCGAGGAAAAGTTCTAACCAATGTCTTCGTGTTAAAAGAAAAATCTGCGGTATGTATTAGTGGTTTCCCTGCATATTTTCAAAATAACGCGTCCCCCGATCTACCTTGCCTTTTTCGGAATCTGTTTAAGTTTGATTCTTTTCCAATTTTTATTCCGTATTCCGGTAGTTTCAGACAATGTGAATTATAATCGCTCTGGTTAGGTGTCTCATAATGGAAAGCATGCATTCAGTAAGCTCGGTTACGTCATAAAGAGCAGCTGAGTTGCCAAGAACCGTAGCCAGCGACTGGTCTTCATCATGATAGCTAGTCGTGTTTTCACCTACTTTGGTTGCCTATCGCAACCACCTGGCCCGTAATAATGCGGACTCATGATTATGGAGCACGAAGGCCTAATTTAGTGGCCAGAGACGGCCCTTCATAGTCGAACTGTGGACATTGTCCAACGTGCGCGCACCTGAAAATTATCAAAATGTTGTTACAGAAATCTGTTTTTATTGGATGCAAAAGTGATTCTGAAATAAAACGCATTCAATCATTTGTCATGTACATTGTCGGCAAAAGCGTTGGGATATCTTTCTTTTATACAGTTGTGAGTACCCACTCATCAAATTCTTAAAAATTTGGATTGTCGGCAGGGGTCGATGTCTACACAGGTTTGCTGACGTTGGGGTTTATTTGCGCTTAAGCTGGCGCAGGTGAATTTGAAGATGAAGAGGGTTGTATACAGGACAGTGGTACCATATGCCTCAAAGACCTTAGGAGTCTTCAGACGCGTGCGCACGGATGACACAGTACACCGGGATAAACATCGGAGTATTTGAAACAACGTTTCCTAGGTCTGGACCAAGTTTCATTGGTACTATTTTCCGGCAAGTGAAAATATACCAAATTGTTCAGTGAAGACAGATTTTGTTGCTATTGGTCTGACTACCATTCGTTAGACATCCTGTTATCCTATCCTACCAGCGTACCTTGCGGGATGACAGCAGCAAGAGAACCAGACTGATACGTGAGGGTGGCGTCACAGTCGGATGTGGCCATGGAAAGGGTCTAGACGTTCTGTCTATGAGAAATGAGAAGAGGTCGCGGTCATCTTGAGATTGAAATAAAGGTCAAGAAGAGTGTCGTTGTGGACCGATCGACGTTCACATCATTGCATAACCCCTGATGATCGCTTGATGGATGGAGGGTTGTAACTGCTCGGTGGACCGTCAAATGGAAAAGACCGATTCGGTACCACGTACACACTCACTCAGAAACCACATACCGTAATGTACGCGTTATTACAGCAACAGGCACTATATAACTGTCGGTCTCACAGACATCAGTGATCGACTAGTGCAGTCGGCATACCGCGGCGATCGCACGGGATCCCGTCAGCTGATACAAGCCACCAATTTCGTGAGAGCCATCACCTTACAACGCCGATGCTGATCATCCGGGCCGGTGGTCTTGTGGTGGCCTGATATCTGCTGCGTCTGTGCAATCGGATACTTGGTGCAGTTTCTGGTCTTGGGTGTCTGAGACACCTTTGATTTTTCAAAGAACCGTTTGTTCTGCCCTGCAATTACCCTCAGCAGACAGTCATGCCACTGAAACCTAAGGCGGGGGCAGATGCGGCACTGATAGATAGTATTTGGTTAGCCACCGCCAATGGAATGGCAATTGGGTCAGGCGATTCACATATGAAAACTTCCCTTATTCCAGGGAAAAAGTGGTCTCAAGATGTGGAAATTCTGTGTATGCAATAAGGCCACGGGGATTGGGGAAAAGGACCAACATAAGTGCTAGCCCAGGTGGTAAACAAATGGGAACACCTCGTGACTTGCACAAAAGCTAACTGTGAGTAGCAACTGCTCTTCACCTTGCAGCAGACAATATGATGGTACGTCGGTTTTGTGTGCTTGAGCTGGGGTGTCTTAGAACATCTTCATCGGCCCGTATTGTCATGTGGCAAACTACACAAGGAACATGGACTTTTCCTTTCCGGTTAAGTGACAAGTGGCATGCATCTCAAAAACCAATCGCCTAGCCAACAAACCATTTGGATTGCAAGTTTTAGGTTATCGGCCCGATACGCAGCTTTTCCCAAAGTCCCATTTACTTTCTCCGTACGGGTACTGGTAGCTTTTTCAAAGTGAACACCCCGCGCTACGCACGCAATGAGCCACTCGCAAAACAACTGGTCACTCGTAAAACCATTAAGCACTAAGCTGGGAGAAAATTCCTTCTGGGGTTCTCCGCAGAATTCCTAGGTCAAGGTAAAATTAACGCGGTTATTTTTTTGGTGAGTAGTTACCTACCTGGCTGCGTTATTGAATCGGACCATGCGATGGAGAGTGTCAGCTGCAATTGGAAAGTTCTACAAAATGGAGACACCTTGGCAATATGATCAAACTTTTGCTAACTAAGGAAATTTTCAATTTTGGGATTAATCACATCAGTTTCTATAAGCCTGTGCAACTGTTTCTTCTGCTCAAATTATGGTTTGAGAGGAATTTCGAGTGTCTATCCAGAAATTATCTTGCCATGGTGAAAATGTAATGGGCTCGAATTCAGGGATATCTTGTTGACGAATTTGCCGTTCCGGGTTAGAAGCCTTTCGGAGGGCCTAAAAGTAACATACGAAAGATATCTCGGTAGTAGTGGTGCATGAAGAACCAGATAGGCCAAGTAGTCAAATACTCTAATCAATTTGTCTTCAACCGCTGCCTCCAAATTAGAGGTGTAATGTATCCAACAACTAGCAAAACAGCTAAAAATCTCTACTGCTAAGCCAGAAGGACGAGCACAAGTATTTAATCTTACTCTAGACACTCGATGTAAACCCGGCACTTCTTTACGAAGAATCTTTGGTCCCATCTGTCACTCCATGATTTCGTGACAATTTTTTTAGCCGAAAAATTCCGAAATTAAGTTGTCACTCAGATTATTTTCGACCTCCAAAGGGACTTCCGATTGAGCCTTTCGGGTTTGTTCCTAATAATTTGGTTTCACCTTGGCAGATAACCTGCAATTCTACCTGGCTAAGCTTCGTGGGTGCAAAAATACACGATTCTTAATATCAGAAGGAGCGCGAGTAGGCCGTAGGTATTTCCTCGGGATATAGCTGACTGCAATAATCCGACGTCGTGGACGCCGATTGAATACATGAAACTGAGCTGATGCTCGGATGTGCCCTTCGGAACACTTCCGAAATCACAGTTGAACCGAAGAAACATTAAATAAATTTGAGGCATTTAACGGTGTTTATTTGGTCACTTAGAACTTCCCCAGAGTCACGGTCCTGCAGATATTTGTTTAGGCATACTCAAGGTCTTCGGAATTTATTTTTAAAGGCTGTCAGCACGTTTCTGTGAATGCTGTGGAACGTTTTGTGGAGATATTGGATACGGTACCTTAGACGCACAATGTTTTTATCTACAAAATCTCTCGAGTGAGTTTTAACGTCACATTCTGTTGTAAGTGTCCTTATGCCAAAAACCATCCAAATGTACAACGAATTTCACACTTAGTTTCGATTATTCAATTTTTAAACCTTTTGCGCGAATTTGACTTTGAAACTTCTGTGTCATAGTTCCAGAAGCGGCTCCGCGTATTTTTGCTGGGGAACTTGGGCTGTATCCTTTACGTCCTTCACGGGGTAGGAGAAGGCGTCAGATGAATACACGAAGGTTAACTCCGCAGTAGCTGAGCGTTCATCCAGTAGCCGCACCACAAACATTGTGTTGTGTTCCGAGTAGATGTACCTTGAGTGCATCAGGCGGCCTAAAGGACAGACGAGAAGTCGAGGAAAATGAATAAGCCAGTAAGCTTAGCATGCTTTACAGCAGAAGGACGCCACTCATAGCACCGGCTGTCAGGTGCGTTTTTGTCTAAGTAGGTAGGGAAGTCAGCGGAACACAACCATAGGGCTTCTAATTTTTTGCAAGATCAGCTTCCGGAAAATTGACAGCTAACCGAAAAGGAACTGAGCACCAAAGGGACCTACTGAAGTATGGAGCGACGTTATGTGAAGTAAGGCAGTCTGTGGCCGATTGCTTAGGAAAGGTTATCACTGAGGATATACAACTACCACCGGAAGTGTTGACCAGCTTTGTTAAGTAGAGGCCGCATAGTTGTGTTTTACTGTGGCAGATGATATGCCTTCGGTTCTAGCAAAACATCGGGAGACCGGGCGCGTGCTTGTGTTGCGGTCATTGGGAGGCCACTGTAGCCACATATGTTTCTCCATGTGGCAACACAGCGTTGTTCCGACGCTTCTCAGAGGAAGTAAATTTTGACGCACGCAATAATCAGTCCTTGGTAAGTTTTTTTAAAGCAACTAATATCAGGCCTGCAGATATAAACTGTACACCCTCCTTATCACGGGTGACATGGACACTGGTTGCCTGGTTATGTATGCCTTCCTGAAAAGCGAACATTTTGCTCCCTCCCATAAACTGTTTGTCTTATTTATGGCGGGGGTCCTTGCGATCCTAAGTGTCTTCCACTCAGTACTTGTGAATTACCTTAGTAGACGCGGCTTAATCAAGCAGTCAGTGGCACTCCTCCATTCAAGCCATCGCCTTTAATGCAACCGAGACTTCAGAAACTGAACCCAATGTGTTTATGTCGCACAGTTCGTGGCTGAAAAGTCGAATTGAATTTTTAAATGAATTAACAGTATGAATGTCACTGGCACCCATCTGCTCCATTAATTCTAACATTCACAGCCAAGCGCAGGTAGGATCGCAGAGACCCCATACCGGAAGGCGTACAACATCAAAAACACCCGACCTCCTCGAAATCTCTTCCGCATCCCCTTGCCAATCACGTGATCCACCCCACGAAACTCACCATTCTGAAGTGGGCAGATGTCACATCACTCATGTCATTGTGGTAGAAGATTCAGGATGTTTTCGGCAGCTAGACTACCTGATGCATAAACAAATAACGGTTTTCTAATGACCTCGTCACCTATCCGTCGATGCCGTCCAATTCCAGCAATCAGCAAATGCAACCGTGGAAAAAACTGGTGTTTTGTACCCTTGTTTTTCTTCCATTATAACATTACGTATTTTGTCGAACGCGTAATCGTTTTTTGTTTAAATACGAAAAACTACAAAAACGCGCACTTGTACAATTTCACGTATTACAAACGTGGTCACGTGCTTCGACTCTGTCTTCTGATTCCGCTCGCGCCTACGGTGGTCATTCGCGAGATTGACGTGCTAACTCCGGTATCAAAACATTTTAGACTATCTTCGGGGTCTACTGTATGTATGAATTGTTCAGAAGGAGACGTCTGAACAACCACGGTTGGATTACTGTTTATTCGCTGACCCGGACCGACGATGAACTATTTTAAAGAGAACAATTATCAGTGGGTCTGCTCCATTTGACCTCTTTATTATTGTATACTCAATCTAGTGTTATAATTTTTATTCTTGTGCCAAACTCCTGATAAATTAACTTACTGGGTAGCCAGACCACTACACGCCTACCATACTTTGTCAGCGGAGACCAGAGTTTTGAAACCATACAATAATACAGCTTTTACTGTGACTCGGAGCATGTAAACATTGAGACCCAGTGATATATCTTCTTGACGCCGTAAGTGACGCAAATGAGAAACCGCGGTTCTGGCCTTTGAGATTCTTGATTCATTAGATATACTTCTGTCAGGGCTAATACAACCACCAATGTCTGTGGAATTCTTTACAACCTCAAATGATTCTTCTTAACTTTGCCATCACCGACAGCATTACCTAGCCCAGCCAACATAGCTTCTGGTCCTGGACACATTTTTCATTAAAAGTCCTCCTTGCACCACCCAAGACCCGCTGAATAATTGTCTCGTTTCTTCCAAAACCAATTCACACAAGCCATGGTCCTGAGACCGTGGGTGCCGAGCAGCTGAGGATCCATCAGTTCTGCTACTCAAACGTGGTTAGCTGAGACCTCTTTCCGAGCGTGAGGTAATATCAGAAATCTATCAACGCTTCCAGTCGATTCGCTGCGTTTGTTAATGCTCTACTGGAATCCGAAAACTAGTTGTATGAACGAGAAAACGGAGAGCACTAACAATGTCTGCTTGTTGAGTAAAATTATTGCAACAGGTATATATGCAAACAAGGGACTTATCGTTTTGCAGGTACAGTTTGGTAAATCCTGTTGCAAATCCGGATGCAGGTATCGTGTCTTATTCGCTGTTGTAACAGCCATACGTAGTCCTGTATATCCGTGAGTGAAGCGCCGTAAAATCCTGAGCGACTCTGCTCCGAGCTGGGCGACGTGCGAAGCTCTGTTTAGTTGTGTTGGTGTGCTGTTATCCTACATGTAGGAACGTTTGCGTGTTTGTGGGTGTCAGCACATGTTTTGTTGCTATCTTATTGGACGGTAGACAGTCGATGCCAGATGAGTCACCTTTGTGTGTCATGACTTGTACGTGTAGTGAAAGAAGGACGCGTCTTGGGATCAAGGGCTTGACTGTGAGCTGTGTAGTCAAGTGAGTCACGATTCCGTGGCGTGATTTATGAGTGTAAGAAAAAAGACAGATCTCGTGATCTAGCTAGTGTCGGTGACCTGTACAGTCATGTGTGTGGCGAAAGGGTAGCTACATGTTTCGCTCAAGCTTCTGATCAGTATCTTGCTTCCCATTTCACGATTAGCAATCTGGAATACATTGTCACCCTGCGAAACTAAGCGCTTTCCGACCTAGCACCCCTTTTCCGTGAGCCAACTATGGAGTCACGAGCACCTCAACCACGGTTTCGGCGGTCATTTAACCAAACTTTTGCCCGTCTTCATGGTCAACTTGCCAACCCTGTATGTTTTTATTGATGCACCAACTAGACCTTGCACGTCTGTCGCCCACACACATACTTGACTGTTCAGCTCACAGTCACCCACTGGGTCACGAGACTTGTCTTTTTTCATACTCACAAACCATGTCACGTTAAAGTGCCTCATCGGACGTCGATTGCCTGTACCGTCTAGTGAGTGCAGCAACAGCTCATGTGCTGACACACCCACGTACGCGCAAATGGATCTAAATGAAGGGAAACTGAACAGTCAAAACACACCGAGTTGCGCGTGCGCAGAGAGCAGGGAACCAAACAATCTCTACAAGTTCACGGTCGATTATGGAACACGTGCAGCAGCCATACTATGGAGGAAACATGTTCTTGCCGCCCGGACTTTCACCAAGGAGCTCTCACGGAGGATATGTTCCCCTTTCCAGTTTTTCCCGATTCAATATATTTATTTTTATACGTCTCGAATCTCATCATTGTCAACGATACTGAAAACTTTTATTGGTGCACATACATTCTGAATTATATTATGGCCACCATTAACAGTGCATTAATAAGCTGCACGCACCGAAAAGACCGTATCGACCCGCTGAACTGGTACTGAAACTCCCAGTTACTGGAGAATCTTTTGCTGTGTTTTTCTCGTGCTGCCCGCGAACCAACCAATTCTCGGTATACCGGTTAAGGCACCCTTCCTCTGCACCTGATATAAAAACCAAGCAAACCTATCATCTTCATGTAGAGGGCAGCTTGCTGCAAAACAGGAGAAAAATTAAGCACAAGTCGCGAATAGTTGCTCCACTATCGGTTTTCGCGGACAAAGACAACCCTATCATTGTTTCAAATTATTTTCAAATCCAGGCAACAAGAAAAAGCCACTCAGTATTCGCACAATGAAATTGTTCTCTAGAAAGCCACGACGTTTTCAAGATTAGCACTCCATTGTGCAGAATGCCTGTGTTAGCGGCCCAAAAGCGTCTCCATATGGTATTTATTCGGACCGAAGCACAGAAGCTCAGCGCTGACTGTCCAGGCTATCGATGTGTGCTCAGATGATAGAAAGATGAACATCTCTTCGTCTATAATATACTACAAATTCCAGTGAGTAGGACATCAGGTCGCGGAAGAAAGGACGATGACTTCATCCGAACAGCAATCTTTCCAGGTTTCCCTCAAGGCTGCCCACCCAAAATTTGCCTGTGATTTGCCATGTCCCTGCAGACTGCATCAGTTACAACGTCGTTCCACTGAGCCCAAACATACAAGTCAAAGTGACAGCACTATCGGACACTGATCATTTACACCGTGACCAGAAGTGGGCCTTACCAATGACCTAAACGCTGAACTTCAGCGTAGTTAGGCGATAAATTTACTCGCTTACAGCTCCGTCATTTGACACCAGAATGGTAAAAATCAATCGGAATTGCAGTTTATTTTTGCTGTAACGTGGTTGAAAAAAACGTTGGCGTAGGCTCTTAACAGGATACAATTATCTCGCGTTCGTGGTTTGACGTACTCAGGTGCTGTACCTCTCTTCGTGTTCTCTCCTCTTGCTTCAAATGTTCACTCGCGCGGTGCCTAACGCGCATTCTAAAATCGATGAGCAAGTCACCTTTACACGACAAACCCCTCGCCCAGTAGTAGTAGTGGAACTGTTTGGAAAGTCGACTGCTCCAAAGATTCTTGCTGGCAAACTGGGGCTCATTAAACACAGAAGGATATTAGCTGCAAAACCTTTACGAGTGGAATAGAACATTTTGCGCCAAAATGTTGCATTTTGATGCCTTTGTGCTGAAGCCGAAAACCATATTAATCCAGCTTCACATTTTGGCATATCACCAAATTTCATTGTCCACTGGACCAATCATCCCTCCTGCATAACAGTCCGGTGGAAGTAGTTCCCAGCATCGCTGAGACGCCGGGATGCCTAACTGAGATCAAAAGTTTGGACTGGTACCCTGAGCTCAATTTTTCGATTGCCTTAGTCCATCAGGGACACGTCATTGCTTTCAAAAATTTAATTCCATTGGGCGAATACTGAGCACCGGCAGACTGAAAGCAAACCTCGGGCGATCTAAAAACCCGCCTGATTAGACGAAACTGCTTACTTATTTCCGCGGTTCTGGGTTTTAATTATTTCACTTGGGTGATTGAAGATAAACTAAAGAACATCAATAAACGTCAGCACGTGGATCGAATTCCAAATCTCGTCTCTGTCGGTATAAACGCCGTGTAAACACCGACCATGGAACTCAGGATCATATATCAAATTGCTTGTTAATGAGGTTATAAGTGAGTGACTCTTGAGTGATTTGTCCGGAAAAGAACTTCAACGCCTGCATGTGCAACGGACTCTGACCTAAAAGCGGGTATTTTGATGAACCCAGTTCCTACCTGGAGGTTAGAGAGCGATTGGTAACATCAACCGTGTTTAAATATTTGAAAAATCAGGTTTAGCATGCTGCTTGTTCGAGAAACCGCCTAGAGGAGGGCACCGAATTGGAAATAGCATAGTCCTGAATCTTTGCCCGTTTTTTGGCAGTGAGCTTACCTCCTCATGACACAGTTTTGACCGGGAGAAATAACCGGTATCCGAGCAAGATTTGGCTCAGCTTCATTTATCGACAGGCCAGCCCCTCAAGTACGCTTCCATTTGGCCTTCAAGTCGTCGTTGCACACAAAAATGGCAGCCCTGAAAAAGCGGGAAAAGTGCCGGAATGTGAACAATACCTTCAAAAACTAAAGATCAATCTTCTTGAAGGATTTCGGGGATATTGTGGGGCGGCTGGACCAAAGATCGACGAAGAGAATTTGGCGCTACTGAAGACCCTGCTCAAAGGAGGAGCTCTCGGAAGATGGACTGGGCCATCGCAAAGGAATTTCTCGCAGCGGAGTTCGGCACGCCGAACAACCACCGGGAAGATATGAGGCGGTTCGAGAAGGCCACCCAACCAGTTGTTTGCCAGCTTGATTTAGTCATTGTATCGGCCCTTACCGGGATTGACCAGCTGCGTGTGAAAAAGCTGGTGCATTGCGCACAGGAAGCGCCCGCGCGCCACTAACTTCGTTGCAGCCTCAAGAAAAGAGTGAAGATTCACCACTGGAGAACCTGTGGACCAAAGTGGGGTTTTATTCCTAACATCTCGGTGTGAAGAATCTTCAGATGGCTCACACTGGGTAAACTGTTCAGAAGTACACTGATGCGTAGGCCACAAGGGAGCAGCTCGCCAATCATGCCGCGCGGAAGGGTTCGCTTGCGACTGGTAGTGTGAAGAAGCTCCAGCAATACATCTTCAGCACCTTCACATTGAGAGAACATCGCCTTTGCCAGAAAAGCACTGAACTCCCAATCCACAAACGGCCATTCCAGCGCCTTGTCCGCGAGATTACTCAAGACTCCGCGCCATGGGGCTAAAATTCCTTATACAATACTTACTTTATTTTGCAGCTACTGATTTGTTCTTGTGCATAACATTGTTGAAGTTATTAGTCTGCACTCTTTAGTAAATGTTGGATCAACACCCGGACGAAAAATTCTGCCTTAAGAGAATGGAAGTTTTAGTTATTGGGAACATCCGTCTGACATCTCTTTTAGTGTTTGCTCTGGAATAATCAATCGACTGACCTAAAGGCCTCGTGTTTTACGCAAAAATATAGTCAGTTAGATTTGCTTGCTTTTTTATATGTATGTAAGTTGTTTTTGCGTTATGCCTCATTGATCCTAGCGCCATTAACTGGACCGACAACATAAACTACCCCCTGATAATGGCTTTATGCACACATTTCCCTGAGAGGTATCACCTCCAACATGCTCACTTTACGAAGTAAACAATGTAATTACTTTATTATCCACAACACCACATTACTGAAAAATTTTCTGAGAAACTAAGGAATCTCTCAGTGCCTCAAGGCGCACATTGTTCAGTGAACACTACAAATCGCAGGACCGGAAACGTTCCAGTAACCACATGCGTACACGTTGAAAACATCTAGCATTACGCGACTTTTTGTATTGTTTAGGATAGATTACTGGTTTTATGTAGTTGAGGTGGATGGACACGTTTCAGTCGTTAGGTGTGCCGGGTTCGTTTGGTTGCACAGCATGAGCAACGCGAGCTTTGCTCTCCCCATCCTTGAGGTTTTCCTTGACTTAATTTGGGATTCAACGTTTGTCGTTGAATATAGGGCCTCTTGATATTCATGTGTAACATCAATCAGTGTGACAGTTTCAGGCTATACACATGGATTATGTATTATTATGTGTTGTTTGTATTCGGCGATTATGCTGCCTTTAAATATTACCTGAACGCTTCTAAGGAGACATCAGGCGGCTTCTCACAGAACGCCAGACTGGCGAGCACATGTCACATGCAGTTATTCAGAACATTTGTTTTTTCACAAATCTCATAGAATACTAGAGGTAAAATTTACATTCGAGTAGTTTCGAGCTCTTCTAATTAGTTGCGAACTACCAGAGGTTCGTGAGTGTTACCATCATCATGATTACTTTGGTTGACGGCTTGACACAAGCCTCAGCACAGATTATCCATGCCGGAGAATACGAGACACGTACAAGAGTTAAGCTGTTGCGGGTTTTGCATAACAGTATCGTAGGCTGTGGCAACCTAAACAAAGTAATATGTCCACGGAACTATGTGCAACATGCGACCTTATGGAGAGCATGAAATTTTCTGACAAGTTGAGATATCTTGTTCCAATCTACACTGCATCCTTGCTCACGATACTTGCGTATCTTACGAATCCCTGAGGTAAACAAATCACCTGCAAAAAGTGCAGTATGCATATGAAACGGTACCCTTGAAAAGTCATAGTTTACTAGAGGTTATTTTCTGTTGCTGAACACCGATCAGCGAATTCAATGACGACACTTCAGGAGTTGCCTTACTTTTCGCTTATTCATAGTTGATGACATCCTGTCGCTTGACTGTCTCGTCGGGTTAACCCATATCCTTTTACGGAGAGAATTTTCATTCACAATTAAACTTGACAGGTCGCTCGCGGTTGCAAATTTCCGCACCAAGCCTTACATTTCATCTTTGAGATCTGGACACAAGCTGCCGTTTACCAATTAAAGATGCAAAATCAGCTTCTCCTAATATATAACGCTTTCGAATTCTGGAAGCTTAAACCGTGTGTTTGCGTAATATTCTGACTGTTGTCTGCATAAGCCTTAGAAATTCTGGCTCGTGGTCACGGATACAGCCTAAGTCTTTGAATATTGTGTAACGTAACCACGCGGTTGCTAGCGGTAATGATCAGCCACCTGATAGAACCAGTAAGAAGTCCTCATGTTAAGGCAAGGATTGCCGCTAATGGACAATCACATAATTTCTGAATACTATTGTATCAAAGTTAGCCTTAGGTTTCACAATAAACTTTTTCCAACAAGAAATGTTTCCGCACCGCACACATTGCACCCATTCATATTGAAACTCTAGGCCAAGAGTGTTGTCACCGTAGAAGGCACTTGACGGACAGAATGAGACTTCGGCAACACAAGAAGCAAATGATAAAACCACAATATGGAAACCATGTATAGTTTGCTAATGCATATTGGTCGATATAATGAGTAGCTTCGCTAATGATCCCCGTTGCTCGCTGATCAGACGTAAATCAAGCAATTCCTAAGACAAACATTGTCCCACCAGGGCTTGGCTGGTGCCAACGGCTCAGTGAACCTGTTCTGTATCTCCAGTCTTAAACGCGTACCAAATAGCTCTTGAACCTAGTGATTCCTTTTGGATGGTCGCGCGGCTGCACCAACCGACTTGTAAGTTGAGTGAACACCACTAGATGGTGGATCAAATATGCTTTTTATCCGGTGATGGCGTGGGTTCTCGCATATTGTGAAGTTGACCAGTTTCACGGCTTGTTAATATGGAAAATGGCATCTTCTCAGTGTACTTTCGGACCAGATTGTCGCGCGTCAAAAGGTATCTCCGATGAAGGTTGTCTCACAATTTCGGTTCGTTCGAGCAAATACTCTTAAGAGGATTTAGAGAACCGATCTATCTAATCAACCAACTTCTGAACATAGGGATTATATGATGCGGCGATAGCCTCAATGGTCTTTCATATCTCGCATATTTCGGTTACCGAAAGGCTTCAACAGCGCAATGTATGATCACATTGTGGTTTATCGGGTGCACTATAGCAACAGACCCAGTGCCCAGTAATTGGATTTGCCTGTGTATCTACGAGTGGGTGGTTAAAGTGCTGAAAAGTTTTGAGGCCATGCAACAGTTGGTAAAGTATTTCACTAGTACTGGCACGTGATTGTTTTCCCTTGGTTCTGCGTCTTAGTTATCCGAACCCAAGGACTTCGTTCGGATGGCCGGCTTCTATTGTTTGGGGCTTCGTTTTTGTTCGTCAGATGTTTGGGAGTTCGAATTACTGAGACGGTCGAAGAAGTCTTAGTTTCGCAGTAGACTTCAAAAGTAATCGTGCGTTTATAAAAAGTCCATCAAGTTTCCATCTCTCCAGCTGTTTCGGTGTCTCCAAGCGTCTTATAATGGTCAATTATGTGTCTTTTGGCTCAATATCGAGTTACATTTCGGAGTCTGCTTACCTAAAATCCACTGCAATTACGTGCTAGGTAGCGTTTATGGATGCCTGTTTGCTCATTCAAAACGTTCGCTAGTTTACTTCGGTCAGCTGGTACATTCGAAAGTCTACTCCCAAACTACATTACGGTACTTGATGACTTGTATTTGAAGTGAAACCCACGGCCTTCCTGCTAAGAACACGGGATACTGACATAGGTCGGCCGTGTTAAAAAACAAGAGCAGAAGAACATCAGAGTGCTTATCCGGGAAAGAAAAAAAGAAACACATGACCTTGCTTTTGGAGAATAACGTGGAAAAGTGGCTCCACTTTTGAAGGCATAACAAAGTGCATGGGGAACATAATGAAATACAAACAACGTAAAGCTACGGACTGCCGCAATACCTTAATCAACCGCTACAGCTTACAATGGCTCGCTTATGCCCGTTGCGTCATTGTATGGAAGAAAGGCATTCTGGTTTCTACGGTCAGCCGCGTAATGTATCAGCCCCTACGTGATAGTTTTAACTTACACCTTATCAAGTGCTGTATTTCTGTTTGATGCCTTTGACCCAAGGGACATTTTCATTTCACGATACCGTTCTTGCTCAAAATATTTTACTAGTCTAGTCTTTTGGAGTGATGTTTAAACTAGTCTCCTGAAACGGTTGGAAGCCCCTCATCTATTTAATGATTTCATGATCGACCCTTATTTGTTTAACCAGTAACACATAATTGCTTCTCTGGATGTCAGTTTGCCAAACACCCTGGTTGAGGGTTTCCATTACATACTCATGCAGTGGTTTTGCAACGCAACTGAAAACAGATTGCACCTAATAACACGCGTTTACCGTATAAGATAATGTATCTCTCTCCTTCCATTATAAGTGGTCTTGGTGAGCCGCCATGAGCCCGGATAGGAAGTAGTCTGCCTGCACACTTCTTTGAGTGCCTTCAGCTATTGTTGTACCTTATTTGACTTGTGTACGCCCTTTTGGTTTCACCACACTCATGTTGTTGCCTCCCACTTGTTTCTACCCTGCGCCTCCCAACCTAAGCGAATGTGTGCTTTGTGTACCGTGTGGCTCCAGTAATACCCATTTTCATTCCCTATTATTTACTAACCGGTGTGTGCCGTCACTTCACGTTTGTGAACGCCGAGTGCTGCTTACTTCACGAATGTCCTCGCTACAGGTTTTGCTGTACTCATTAATTTGGTTATTTATTGACCCCAAATGGCCTGGTTCAACCTACGTTCACCTAGAATTCCACGTCTAATATTATGCACTTTTCAAAACTGGTAAGAAACAACGGGCTAGTGGATTTTCACCTGCTAACTTTCAACATTGAGAAGAAATTGCAACCACGCTGAGTTTGCTACCTTAGCGTAGATCCACCAGACTGCACTGAACTGATGTTGAACAGTTTTCGCAAACGTTCAATAATGGAAGACATTTTCATTCCGATTATTTTACCTCACTCACTTTTTGGTAGACTTGCGTGTTTTAGGACCATCCTTACTAACGCACTAGCCAACAAAATAGCTACTGTTTTAAAATGTGATAAAAAATCCTCTTCGAATGTGGGATGTTTGTAAGCACACAGCACGAATGATTGCGGGTGCGCTGAGCCACCACTCGGAACACTGCGAGATAAGCTGTTGATATGACACATGGTCCATTCACTCGTATCAATAAAATATAATGAGGGATTTGATCTTTCAGTGATTATCTCTAAGATGCTTTCTGTGGTTTTGCTTAGCCTACCTCGCTTTCGTTTAACCAGGCTGTCGTCCTCAAACCAACGGAGCTGTCTGACGTGCCATGTATCCTAAGTGAACCTTGTGGCAGCTTTAAAGAGGCGGTTAGGGAACCGCAAAATCATTAAAAAAAGTATTTGCTCCGGGATAATTTGTTTGATTTATCAGCAAGATGTGCGCAGGTGACCTGATTGCCAAATGGTCGTTATTCAAGATTATTTGAATTTGAACCTAACATATTTTCATATTTTTAAACTAACTTATACGTACATGTGTCCGATGCTCACTTTAGTTCTGGTAGTTGATAGGCTATGAAGCCCATAAATCCCGTGGCTAGTAGGAGGTGCAAAAATAACTATTCTGATGCTCCTCAGGAATGGAAAAAACAACATACTTAACGTAAAAGCGAATAATAAATAAAACGGTGGAAAATTACGGCAGCATATGTGAGTTTGTTGCACTCACGACACAATGAAAAACGTGGTAACAAGCGGTAGATACAAAAACGGACCCGAATAGGATTAGGAGCAAACATTATTGCTTACGTCTATAACGTAACGGCCATACATTTTTATCGCCATTCAGGGGACAACTGTATATAAATGGAAGCGAAAAATCCGGTTGCCGCGTAAGCACCGTGAATGAGTCTTCTCATCGGCATCAAAAATTAAATACAAGCGCATAATGAACAGGATGAAATGTTGCAAAATGAAGGAGCGCGTGAAATAAAATCCCGATGACTAGTTGCTCGAAAACTTGGAGAATTTTGCTATCAAGTCCTTTGTGATTCCGGGATGAGGGTACTCTTCATCATTTTGCGTGTTTGGGTGTGATGTGAGTACCTGGTTCTTCACTGTTTCTTCAGGCAATCTAAAAAACAGTTAGTAAGAGAATAGAGTCTGTGATACTTAAACTGTTGACGTCAACATCCATACATATTGAACGATGGGGGTTAGGTAAAACGCATAGAGCATGATGAGTTACTGTTAAAGAATGAAAAATAAATTGTGGTAGGGCTAGGTTTCTTAATTTCCCCGGCAGAAGTAGAATAAGAACTGTGTTAAACAAAAAATCTCGCTTGTTGTTTACTAACCAGAACTCCGGTGTGCTGTGTGTAAGACAAAAAACGGAATGCAGGTTTGGCAACTCATCAAGAAAGGGAGAAAATTTAGAGTTTACTCGATACACTCGGCCTAAAATAAACAAATAAGTTTTGGACGATGGAGACAGCGCAATCTCAGCTGAATATTCTGTTTATGATCATATATAAATAAGTGATTCACGAAAAGGACATCTCGTGTTTCAATAGGAAAGCCCTCGTATGTATAAGCAATGCTGCGTAAAAACCTATTTACTTTTGCGGTGATGCGTTTGTTAGATGACCTTGGCACTAGTAGTCCTATAATGGTGAGAAAAACGTCAGTTGTAACTGATATGACAAAACCAGTAAGGTAAAAATAACGCGCCAGCTATTTTTACAGGAGCACATCGCCACATGCAAGTACACGCTAACGGACAATGCAAATGTTCAGGAACAAAGGCAATATCTCTCTGATGTATGTACGCTTTGAGTAGGTACATAAGTATAACCGCTTATTCTGTTCAAAATGTTACCAGTTGTCAGGGTGAGTTAGAAAATTTTGCTGAATGCCTTGCGTGTGAATTGTGCCATCACTGTCTGGACAATCGTAACTGACCAGAATTATCTTTTACTCTCCGTATCTATAAAGCGTTGAAGCAATAAATCTTCTATTTCGCATTCGCCGTTAAATTCGACAGGAGAACTTAAGCGCCCAACCTCAGTTCACTTTCCTTATTAAGACCATCATGTCACAACTACGACTAGGCCAAGTTTACAATCTATTTACATGCGCAAGTAGCCCCAAATAAAGTACCTCATGCTGGTTGCGGTCAGAAGTCTAGCAAGTTGGCGTTGTCAAACCTTGTTAAACTCGGTGCATCTGAACAATCACTGATAACATCAAGACTAAAGTTCAGACTAAGTGATCATATTGAGTTTGAGCTCCATCGTTTACTTTTGCCCACGCAAGACCTAGCATGGTGGCAAGCATATACTTGGCAGCTGGCGACCAAGACAACCGAAGTAAACATTGTTTGTTTGGAATTATTTCCGCGAACTTAACCTCGAGTGTAAACAACTCATTCCTGTAGGTTGCACGTGAATATTGATGAAAATTTCCAAGTATCTTGAGATTCTGACGTTTCCCGAGGTGCCATTATGTGTATGCCAAACTTGCATCTTAACCTCAGGACAGTGAATAACACCACACAGCTCACCTATCTACATTCCAGTCAAAAGCTGAACTGCCGCTAAAGTGAAAGATTTTCGCCTCAAGCTTTGGTTGAAAATGAGCTTTGTGGGAGCACACACAGCCAAAAGACCTACCTGGTGGATAATACCTCAATGATTTACAGTCTACGACCTATTATTACATGCTGTGATAAAAATCGAGGATTTGAATTTGGAATTGCGCTCCATTCTTTCTCCTCTAAAGTGGTCACTTACTGCTTTTTTGGACTGCGAAATTTTGTACGTTCGTGCAATTGGTATGGTAGGATGTAGCCTGTAAGTTGCTAAGTCAACCGTTTCACGAGACAGGCGGAAGCCGGTCAAAGTAAGGTGCTGAAGTTTCTATCGCTTCCTCACAATGAATAAAAATCTCTCAGTGCAAGTTCGGCATTGCTCACTATATGTTTGAACAAGAGGCTCAATAAAATAAACACAAAACAGGGAAGAAATTTGATTACGTGAAATGGATCACATTTTCAATGCCGCTACATTTGAAATGCGAGTATGAACGCTTGAAGTCAGTTGTCATTTGAACATTGGTACCACCGAGTAGACATAAGTTGTTTCCAACAGTATGCTCGTATGCGAGGAATCATTTCAATTAGGTGGTGTTTGATTTATGATGGTTGGCACAAAGACCAATGACTGGGACATGTTAGTTAAAACCAAAAATTCAAGCACAAGATTTTACCACTACTTACAGTCGGTAGACGGGATGGTGGATTATTGCAAAAGAATTGCTGGGATTTTGAATCATTCATATCACACAGGACTGTCTTGCATCTTTCTGACCAACTTGTGATCTTGATCTCCGCCCGACCAAAGATCACCGTAAGCTAGTTGTTTAGGGGTACAGACGGCGAGACATCCGCCAATCCGACATTGATTTGGAGGTACCCGTAGACAGAAATGAACTAGCGTTGGCCATAAAACTAAATAGAATATTACAAAGTGATTCCGAAAAACCCGGAACTATAGTTAGAAAAATAGACAACATGGGCTGTTCTTGCGATTGTGTCGCACCCACTGTATATGTGTTGGCGACTTACATTCGGTTGACTATAATTTTTTAGATTGTGGGAGCGATTTTAACCGGGAGTCACATGCTGAATATTAACTAGATGCTCACTAGAAGTGGGCATCGTTTATGGTATAAGTAGATCATGTACTGCACAGCTAACAAATAACCGTCTGAGTCTTCAAGCGTTTATTCTGCTCGTGTATGTTTCCTACAGTTTAGTTTAGTATAAACGGCACACCAAAGAATAAATAAAAGATGTAGTTATTCGATGGAAATGTTTTATATGAAAACACTCTACTGAGGAAAATAGCCTTGAAAACGGTGGCGGCATTTATCTTCAAATACCCTCAACAAACCCTAAAAATTTTCAACATTTTAAGTAGTTTCCTGCAGTTTGCCTTACCAGAAGGTTTTGGCGCTCGCTGACTCTCTTGATCCGACGGGATGACAGACTTCCAGTTGGTCTTTGGTTGTATAATTTTTTATCTCATTTTGGCTAGATCCAGATCAAAATTTATGCAAGAAACCGAAGGTTCGGATATGGTTTGTAATTTTCTATCCATACGCACAAGAATGGCGGATTTACTTTTCGTACATATACGCGTAATCTCGAAAAGCAAACTGATGGTAATAAATTGAAATTTCGGCTCTTGTTTACCTGCTAATTTGAGAACTGCACCTTTCGCACTGTTAGTTATAACATAAAGTTGCGGGATTTCCTGTGCCATGCTCTGGCCGTTTTTAATCAAGTTAATTATATATTACTCGCTATATTTAAGCAGCCAAGGTTAATTGAACCTTTCTCGTTGCTGTTCCTGTTTTCTGATTCACGGAGGTGCTTTGTGACAGCTGCAACGAAGTTGCGAGCAGTTGACCGCACGTTGCTGGATTAGGCTCAGCGTCGATGGCCACCTATCGAACGCAATGGTCGAAGTTATGGAGCTACGAGCGTTTTGCTTAAACACTAAGTTAACTCTAGTCATATTGGTTTTGAGATCGTGCAAACCTCAGTTTTGCGTAAGCCGATTTTTCACCATATAACGCAATACAAAAATACGGGCACAATCAAATGAATTGTTGTTCTTTTTTGCTTGCGATGGGAAATTTTGTTTCTTCAGCAGACCAAAGATGAGCTAGTGGGCAGCTGACTCGCATGTGTGCAGAGGATGATTAGGACAACTTCAAAACAATAAAGTGAAACAACTTTGGATGGGCGTGCCTTGCTTAACTTATTGAGCCAGTTTTATTTTTGTCCCTATGTGTACTATCAAATGGCCCTGAGAGAGGGACTGATCGCTGCATGCACACGTGAGAAATTAGTTGGGATTTTCTAGTTAATTACTAGTAAGTGCCCGCTTAACTAAAACTAAGAGGTTTGTCTTCAAGCAAGTGCATTTTATTAGCCGAATATTCATTCAGTTCTGTTACTGTTATATGTGATACAAGTGTAGTGGTGACTCACGGCACTTCCTTATGAACCTTCAGGTTGGATGCTTGCAAGAATGGTGTAGGAATAGTGTGCTTTCCAAGGGACAAACTCCTTGCACGTACCGCTGTAAAAACAGACGGAGAAGAAACAAATCTGTTCATGATGAAAGGTTCTAAGATTGGGCTTTGGAATGAAGTTCATGTTCGGGACTGGAATCTGATTGTCTTTGACTATTACCGTGTCAGAACGCAGTAATTTTGTTGATGTTTGTGTGGTTTAGTAATGACCAGAGTTGATCTAAGTCGGGCTGACATGAATAAAGTTATTCAAATTGGTTTATCTCCCATACTCAGTGTTTTCAATAGACGGAGGTACAATTAGACCCTCAAAATTTAACGAGAGAAGGTGATGCTTGTTCTTTTACAAAAATATTTGCGAAATGGTGAACCCATTTTGGGCTATTCTTCAGGTTATTCTTAACGATGTGCAGCGATTGGTGATCTCCATTAAAACTTGGCTGATGAGGAAGCAATTTGTGAGCGTCATTACAAACGCATCTACAGAAAGCGATCGTCTGCAACGTTTCCAGTCGACTTGTATTTAACTCGGTTAACATTTATCTAGAATGTTTTCTACTTTGCGGCATCGGATTTTCAGCTTTATCTTGCTCAATAAGACGAGGATACAATGTCTTAAATGAGTTCATCTCTCAGCAAGAAAGAAAATGAGATAAATCCACACCCATCCACAAGCAAGATAAGGTGTCGAAATCGGGACTTGCCACTGGTCAAATGAAAATTTTATTAAATTTTTCGGAAATTAAGTTCATCAGCCCATACAAAAGCAGTAAAAGTAGATTTGCTCAAGGAAATTGGTATGTTTACATTGCAGAAATGGATTTCTTCCTAAAAGCTCCTTGAAACACGGCTACTGAAAATGCGGCAAATTGTGTACGCAATTACCAATTAATTGTGATACGGTGAGAGTTGTAGTGTGTGAGATCAACTGTTCTGAGACATGTAAAATCCAGAATTCCGTGGATACTTTGAACGCGTTACGAAAGTGAAATGTATCAATGTCCGGACACAAGAAAAAAACGTCTTCCGGTATATGTACTGCGAATTTCATCTTTGTAATTTTTATTCCAGGGTAAACTTGGGGTTTCTGGATAGACCCATAGTTGTATTATTTCCGTGAGATTTTTAAGGTGTTTTCTTTGTGGTGATCATGGTTTCTACTAGAAATGTCTCTTTGCCGGACGTGTTGAAAGATACTTGAAATTTTATTTGTACGAGCATTCATCAAATAGATAATCTTGTGGCGTAGAAGATTTGACTGGATCTTGAACTCAGTTTACGAATATGGAGTTTTACAACAAACCTCAAAATAGACCTTCCGTTTTACCATTTCACTTCTTTTTCGTCGGTGAAGGTCCCTTGTTGCGCTTATTATGCTCTCACAAATCTTTGTGTAATACACAGAGGAAAACACCTTAATACTTTTCTGTTTATGCCTGCGGCAGTCGAATATTTAGTGGATCAACTGCAAGCATGTGTATTCGGTTTATCGCTTGCACTGAAATTGCGTGATCTGGTTTACAGAGTAAGTCATTGCCCGTGCACTCATAAGTTACCCGAAAAAACTGGAGATCAGAAGGATTCCAAAATCGCAGTTTTTCATGAGAGTCCAGTCAGACTCTAACAATCGAAGAGTTTTCGGCAACCTTGTGAGTAGTTTCCTTTAGGAAAGTAATTCTATTTTCAGGAAATCTTTGAATAGATTACATCGAGTTTTCGTTGCACAATATCACCAGGCAATTAGGGCATTATTGTACTTATCAACCAGGCACAGAATACTAAGAAATCTCTTGATAAACTCAGGGCAGCGAGACCAGTAGCTAGACGTTTCTGGCAAGCGCCTAGTTACACTTCATTTAACTTACCTAGAGCTTACTGATGAATGCGGACTCATAAATGACCGACGGATTTCCACGTGGCGTATATTGTTAGAAACGAGATGGGGAAAACTTTCGTAAATATAACAAAAATTTCTACGTTGATTTTCTTCACTTACTGCTCTCTGCAGGACGGATGGGTGATAATTTTGCTAGCCTGCGTATAAGTTGCAATATTCAACGAGTTAACGTTAGTTCAAAATTTTGAGCCCTAACGTTCACACAGGTCTGAACTTTGTTACACCCAAAAAATTAGTTCAGCTGTGACATCCTTCCGGTGCATAGCTGCCGTGCCACCCAAAGGAAGCACGAAGGCTAAGATACTGCTCAAGGCTAAACAGGGGATGTCAGGAGGCAGAGGTCGAGTTCGAACAGTTAGTAAACTCGCGCTCTAGCCACTTGAGACATCTCGCCGTTTGTGACTAGGTGGTATTATTAGGTCCATTTTCAATTTTAGCGTTTAACATCTTTATGAAAAAATCAATGTACATCCAATAAAAGTGATCCACTTATGAAGGGATACGACTGAAAATTCAATATCCTTCACCAATGGCTCGACTAAACCTGAACCTCTACAACAGACAACTAATTTTGAATATAACCGAGGGATTAGAGCACAGGCAAGCAAGACAGTCAGTCAGTAAAGTCAGTCAAAGTAAGCCATCCGTCCCCTGTACATCCACAACAGAAGTGATGCAGTCTAATTGAACTACCATGAAGGAGTGAAAACTACAACTCCCATGATGCAGCCCGATTGGTGGAGGAAGGGGAATACTTTTGGGCAAAACGCAGTTTATAATTGTACTGAATGCTCCTCAACTGGTGTGCCCAAATTAAGGCTAATTCGATAGTCGTAGTTCCCGAAATTTTATGAACGTCTTATTATAATTTAACATCATGTCGCAAGCAAGTGGTGAGCTACTTTTATTTTTGTTAATGAGGGTCTAAGCCGACCGAATATCACGAGCGAGAGATGCAGCTGGGCATTCTAAGAAGACCAAAGCTGGCTGTGTGCTGTCGACACGTTTTAAATAAACTTATGGCAGATGTGTTCATTAAATGCACTGCGGCAGCATATTCATTTGTTTATATCACAACTAAGGAATTCATCCGAGGCTTTCGCTAATAACGACGGAATAGTTCCTAAATCATCTGTATTTTGGTGGAAAAAATGAACACATGAGCACAAAATATAAAATTTCTGAAATGCAAGGACAGCCTAATTCGAGACTGATAGACTGAGAGCAGAAAGCTTACTACCGCGTCAGCTACAATGCTAAAACACTACCGTCACAATGCATTTTTCATTCCATTTGATGCACTTTTGTTTTTGAATAGTAGCTACGAAATACGTTTTGGAAAGTTTTATACACTCGTCTCATACAAAACATTTTATAAGCAAAACTCGGCATATTTACTGTGGGAATACTTTCAAACTGTACGCTGACGTACCTCTGGTAGTGTTCTCGGGAGTAAGGCTCATAGGCCTTGGAATCGCGAGCGGTTCTCCCTGCTGAGAATTGAAGGGTAATCATAAATCTCAGAGTGGTTGTAAACAACTGTGAAAAACATGCTCTGTGGGATGTACTATGAGGCGATAACGGCGAAAGCGTCCCAAAATGTGCTAGTTAATCTATATTTTGTGGTTCACGGAGAGATTGCTCTTGTAGAATGTCTTTTTCAGGTACCTGAATGTTATCAGGTTTCGCAATAACCGATCACGAGTGTGAGGCGCTTTCGTTTTAGGAAGTCCAGGGAGAGACAGTGGAACTTCACAGAATCTCCAGTACTTACATCCCAGAACTGGATAGTTACTTTTCCGCTCCAAGAACGTATCGTGTGTATGAATGTGACTAAACCTGAAGATGTGCGTTTCCTAATTTACCATTGTAAACATTTCTTGTCCTTGAATATTTGTCGTAAGCATGGAAAAAATCATGGGGTTAGAAAAATATATGCAAATATCCGATGAAAGCCTAGATTTATAGCGGTAGTGCACAACAGCCCAAGTATAAACCAGGTACATGAGTACCTACACATGGAAGTAAAAACGTGAAAACCCTTGGAAAGCTGAGTTTGGACATTCTTAGAGGTTCTGAACCTAAGAAAATGATTAGTTCATGTTGGCCTGAGGAATGAACTCAACGAAACAAAACCATCACGGCCGAACAGCAAAGACATTCTTAGCTTAACATGAAGAATGCTTAGGATGAATTATACACATCGGTTGCAGGTCACTCATTTTTGTGATTTTAAGCATATTCAATTTGGGACTGACCAAACAAAGTCATTTTAACTTTTTTAAGTGATCGGCTTTGGACAACAGTTCAGTAGACCCCGTATCGTTTACTTCATACGCCTAATAAATGATTCACCATCCCGTTTGGGAGCAATATGACAAAAAACTCAAGTAGATGCTGACTTCTCATTTTTCGAACATTTACTTCTTAGTTTGACATGCATTCAAATCCCTGCTGTTGTAAACAATTCATCGGGGTCTTACATTTGACTTTAAAAAAACCCAGTGGGCGAAGTTGAAAGTCCTAGCGTGCCAGTTATTTTTTGTTGAACGTCATAAAAAGTGAAGACTTCTTATTGTGTGAATAAATAAAGTTGACAATATGGTGGAAACACCTAGAAATATCCCACCGAATATTACCAGCGGTTTCACGCTAAATGCAAAATTGTTTCAAGAATTTCAATTAAGATCGACGGGAGCATTTTACGTAGATGCGTGTGTAGTGCTTGCAAGTGACTCTATTCGAGGTCGACTATAGGTTCCAATTCAAATCGTAGTCTTTCTCCTATTCTAGTGCAATTATCTTCTTGAGTCCCTATCAAAGGGGGTGGGGGAAAACTGGATTAAAGTTCCTCTCTACTGAAGGTTTATGAGCATTGTATATCCTTGGCTCTTTCGGGTTTATGTACTCGCGAACTATGAAATACGAAGCGGGAATGATACAAGTACTGCATCAGTGTAAGGCGAAAGTATCTAAATGATCATATCTTATCAGTAGAGCATGTTCAGGAATGAGCGATGTATTTAGGCTACCGGCGCCTCGAACCACATACCAGTATCTGTCCTGATTTTGTCGATCATATCTTTCCGCTCAGACAGCTGCACGGGTTCTTGAAACCTGGTTACAGTGATTGATTAGCTGTTCCCTTTTGCAGAATCCTCTCGCTATGTACATTTGAACGGAGCACAGATTGCCAGAGTTTCTTGATAGAGTCATCCTGTGTAATGTGGTAGGTTTTGATCATACGGAACAAGTACCGTACCGAACCGTGTAGCATTCTTGGGGGGAAACCGTTTGCTGCTTATTCGGCGACTTGCTTGTGCAGTTTCCTGCTAGTCTTATTCACATTTCTTGCAGCTTAATCCTCCCGTCGTAGTTTATAGTCTGTTTGACTGTTTGTCTGACGGGTCAACTTAAAATTTGATGAAAACTTGCGCAACTTTTCATTGGTATCTTCCAATAGCCATGTCTGTAGTTTTGGTTGAACCGTTTGTATGGTCCCAATTGCTCTGATTGATGAATTAACTGGGATTGCAATTGATTACCGATGTGCAAACGGTGAACTCATTTGATTCTCGAGCCTTTGTCTGGACGAAATTAATTTGCTATTAATTTTTGTCCAGTTTCTGCCTTGCTACAACACACGCGAATTGATAGACAAGCATTCCTACGCGCATCTGTAGGTTTAGGTCGTAGAAGTTAGGTTTGCAAAGCAGTCAGAGCCACAGTTACCTTTCGCCGACATTGAAAAGAATTCGTTCTGACCACTCGCGGTTTCGCAATATGTTTATTCTGGCGTTAAATTCTAATGACTGTTTCGGAAAATGTTCAAAATATCCATAATTTTACCATCCATCTTATGAATCGGCTATTTGTGTTCAGCAGGCGC
>NW_008751770.1:803328-915427 GCF_000715545.1 Opisthorchis viverrini | reverse complement strand
CATTTCAGAATTACCATTAGGCATTCGTCATTTGCTGGCTTATTTTTTTACTCACTCATTTCGTAATTTACTGAGTGAATCAGCTGGGAGTATTCTACGTATAGGGAGCGGGTAACATAAAAGCTTCTTGAAAATTTCATTCTGAAGATTAACTCTGGCATCACTTCTTTTAGCAGGATTATCAAAACACGTATAACATACACATATAGTTTATCTGTACCTAATAGAAGTGCACATCGATACCCTAAACAATGGACTCTTCTAAACGGGGGTCAAAACGTAAGGTTATATGTGCGGTACCTGAGCGTGCGACATGATTGTATTACAAACATTACAAACTCAAACAACAAGGACAAGTACGGTCTAACAGCGCTGTGATTGGTCTTGAGGAGAAATGTCATTATTTGAGGTTTAATTTGAGCAAAGGGTTTGTTGTAAACCAAGACCGCAGAGTTCCACCCGGAGACTTGCGTTGCGGGGATTGAAACAAGCGGCGATTGACTATGTCCGCCAACAGATCGCCCTTGTACGGTAAACTCAAGGATATTGGCTTCTTTCCAACGGTCTTGCTAGGCGGTCGGATAGAGCGGTCGGACATATTATTGGTTATAAATCTCTCTGGATAACCATTGGCTCGGAGCACGTTAGCAATGTGCTGCAGTTCGAAGTCCAATGTATCAGAAGATCACATACGTTTTGGTCGCTTCGTTAAAGTTTGAATCAGGGTTCGTTTCCGCCTTTCTCCCGCTGTTGTTCAGCGTAGTATGTTGTGCGCACGACGCGGCGACTTTCTAAGAGAATACGCGAGCGCCTCTCTTACCGATAGACCACTAACCTCAACAGTTCAGCCAGGAGCTCAATTGCATCCCACCTAATCGACACCGGGCACTGGGCCAAACGAGTCATTTCGGATCATATACCGTGTGCCAAATAGACTACCAGCATCTATTCAACGGCGTTGCTTGACTACAGCCGAGGCAGTCTATACGCCTGCGAAACCCGGTACTGTGCTGTCGAAAACATTTCGTACGAAAGTTGAGTCTGCCTTGGTCGTGTGACACGAATCAACCGGCCAAGTCACTCAACAGCCCTCTTCACTGTCTCACAGCATCCAACTCGATGCGAAATGGGGGAGCAGGCGCAGACAACCAGTCGTTCGTGTCTCCACGTTTTATATTTCACTAACCAATCTACGCAGAGTATTTCATTTTTCTTTCCTATTCTAGTCATTAGATATGTAATGACCTGATGACGAGATTCCGAAACCGTTAATGTTCGTCACTGTGTTCTTTTTCAAACCATGGGAATATTCAAGCAATTGTCATTCTGGTTCACTGATACAAGTGAAACAAACCACTTTCATAAGAGGTTAGACTACCCCTGGAATGTATGACCTTAATTAACCGGAAGCAACACTTTGCCAAGTGTGTACATGAAGCAACTTTTGGTAAATGGGAACCAAATTCGTGGGGTAATTTCTTTGTGTGCATTCGTAGGGGGCACTGCAATGAGGTGTTATAAAGCCTTCCAGCCGACAGCATTCTGTAATCTATTGCTTTGGATTGTAATCACTTCAATCAAAGATCTTGTTATCCTAGAATTCAGTTAATTTACAAGCTTCTAAGAGTTGTCTATTTGACCAACAGTTGTAGTGTGGTAACTGCACGCACCGAAGCTTTAGCTACTAGATGGTCATCCTTTTCTATTTGTAGTAGTAGTTAACTGATTTCTTTCTGGCTGCCTTAATAATCTGGAAAGGCTAGGGTAAGTCTACAATTACAAAGCGTCGAGCTCATTCTCCGGAACACTGGAGTGGTATATAAACCACACGGTCTACTGGTGACGATATTTTTATACTCTAGGAGAGTTAAGTGATTGTATCTAGCGAATGATCCAATTATTAACCAATTAATAACTGCCGGATGGCGAATGCCTTGAATTTCAAAACCATACATGACAGATCAACAACTTCTGAAATTTTGTTGGTGTTTTTTTCGTGTTTTGACGATAAAATGGATAGGTTATGCGGTGCAGGGTTGAATCAACCATGTAACAGAGAGGTGCAAGGGGTTGGCCCCTTATTTCAGCTGCAAATGTATTGAACGTCTGTTTCAGTCTTATCACTCTAACTTGTTTGAAGATCCATGTTGAAATAAACGGCCTGCTTGTCCTGTGTGCACTATCAAAAGCGCACACTTGTTCAACCCTGTTTGTTGGAACATGGGAGCAGACAGTGGCTAGGATAGGATTCCAACTGATTCGTTTGACGTCCCTGGAGTTACGGGCAGATACACATGGTCCCAATGAAGGAACAGTGACTGGATCTCATGATTGACGGACAGTGTGGATATCGGCTAATGTATCGGTGCTGGCTGACTCAGAAGAACCAGCTAATCAGCCTATTTACGAACATATAGAACCTGTAAGACCCCTATCAGAATGCACCGGAGAATATTCGCTACAGATGGCGGGGAAACCATGTTACGCTGACAAATTTTATAGCGAACGTTATGTTGAAAGAAGATTCCAAGTATGCGATGGATTAAAAACTGTTGTGGAAAACAGTAACTTAAAAACATCATATTTATAATGTGATAGATACTGGGCTGGTTTCTGTACGCTTTGCCACAGCCAAGCATATTCCACTAGGTGCAAACTAATCGGGATGACAAACTGCGTCCAATGGAAAAAATGTTTCTGGTGATTACTAATCCAGGGAAAACCAGACGAGATACCGAATAAAAAAGCAGTGACTTACTCGTATATCGTGACTGGACTTTGAAAGGTCGCTCATTTGTTGGAATTTGGCTACTAATGTCTGAGTAACAAGCGGACGAGGACGATCTTTGGCCGTTTCAGCCGGAGTACTGGACTGAACAGCGGGCTCTGNACAAGCGGACGAGGACGATCTTTGGCCGTTTCAGCAGGAGTACTGGACTGAACAGCGGTCTCTGCGAAATGATAGACAGCGGAGATTTAAGTGATAGGTTGAATTGTGGTTTCTCGCGTTATCATCGATTTCATGCTAATGACTGAATAAAAGTGAAGGAAACGTAATTTTCAGTACAGTAGTTAGCACATTTATCCTACTGTGATTCCATCGCATTTTCCCGAAAAAGCAAAGGAATCTGGGTCGAAGGTGATGTTGTGCTCTTCAAGGCAAGGAACCCTTTACTACGATGGTAGGAACAACAATGTACCATCACGTTCCTCCAATTGTGAGTCGCTCGTTTGTAAACAGTTATCCAGGAGATGAATTATACTGTTTCATGAAACACTGTCTTAACGCATTTTCCAATTCGAAACAATGTGAAAAATACACCACATAGAAAGTAGTTTGGCTAAAAGCAAGTGCCTGTTACGGTTGACCCTATAAATTAAATTTCGAAAAACTAGAAAAATGTTTTTGTTTTTGTTCGTTCTAGCAATACATATGACAACACGATCTGGAAGTTGATTCAATTTCCCGTAGTAGTCAAACTGGACAGTACCAAGTCATTACTTAACTAAATGAAGGAAGAGCCAGTCAGCACCGGACCACGTGATGTAAATGATATGATTGAGTAAATGATTGGACTAATATTCTAAGTGTAAGTAAATCTCAAGGCAGATTAGTCACCCGTGGTCCGACGTTGCAATGCTCAGTTACCAGTCGGGTTTACAGCATCCTGGATGTTTTAATACTAACCGCTGGTGAATCCCAACAATGCTGAAAAGAATGTCCAGGATGGATGAACTCAGTTTGCAGATGAGATCGTGGTTACGTGAATAACAGAAGCAAAGTAGCTGTATGAAGGCCTTACTAGTCTCGCTGAAAGGAGGAAATTTTACTCTGAAGAATAAGTTGGTCTAACATACCTTTGCTATTCTATCAAATGTGTAAGTCCACCAGCTTTTTTAGTTGTATAACTGCAATTCAGGATGTAGAATAAACCATAGCCTCGTGAGATTTGTAGCATAACTCGAACCATCTGTGTGTACTCTGGTGCGAAATGCAATAGGCCAAGCGTCACCTCAGTGCATTACCTATTTGTGAACCCGCTTGAACAAAAGACGGAACCGAAAGCGAATGCTTGGATCAGTGCTCTTTGGATGGAAATAGTCATGCCGTTCACGACATGCGTTGGTGCCCAAAATATGTTTTTGTAATTCAGATACACCTGATCAAATAACAGGCGGACAACACACTTTTCGCGAATTCTTTCAGCACACCTTTAAGAAGAATCAACCAGTACTTATGAGACGATCGACGTTGATAGGACTGAGGTCAGGTAACTACGATCCGTCTTACCAAAGAGAGTATTCCTAGACACTTGAATAACCTGATGAAGAATTGCTGCACTGCATTCAGCCTTTGCGAACTTACTGTTATACGATAATGCGATACAGTGTGTCAATTAAGCACACTTCAAGGTAAAAAGAACGTGCCTATTTGGAAGTGACTGGCTCTTTCAAGTGAGTGGTTGTTAGGAATGCAACCAGAAACAAACCAAATATTTTCAAACAATTGTGGGAGCGAGCGAAGAAGTTGCTACTAGGCAGTGCGAAATCTGACAAATGATTATGGAAAACAGTCGGATATTCTTCAGACCCTTCTTGCCAGACAATTTCGGAGTAAACTACAAGAGGTTTGTGTTATTGACGTTCCACTCATCTATCTCGCAGGAACAAAACAGTCAGGTTGGCGCTGAAATATTTGTCTACCGCCATTTTGAAGCACCCAAAGTAATATATCGCCCTTAGTAACCAGGGCTATAATTCGGTCCTTTGATTTTCTTCGATCTGCTCAAAAGACGTTGACACTAGCCAAAGTTCGTCACACCATAAAGCGAGCAGAAACCTGTCGGACTGAGTTAATTTCCTGTTCACCAAGCTAAACATTTGAGAGCTAATTGACCGAAATTTTTGCAAAGCTATAATAATTTGCTCATTTGTTCGTTTACAGGTATACTAAAACTGAAAGTCATGTAGGAGAGAAGCAGACGATTTTGTTGCAAATAAGCATTCAAAATCGGTGGAATTCGAACGATTGTTAATTCTGGGCACTGGAATGTTCAATTTTTCAGGCCGATTTTCTTTCGAACTACTGCATTCTAGCTGGACCAAGCACCACTGAAATATGTACCGAAATACGAACGTAAACTACTACTTTATTTGCTTTATTTGATCATTAAGATGGCAAAATATAATACACACTTTTAGAAAGGGGCATAAACCGTCACTTTTCCGAAGTTCTGCACATGTATTTAATGGACTGATACTGCCAGTGAATCCAGTTTAGTTGTCGGTAGAAGTCTCAACTAAGAATGAACACGTCGTCATCATTGATGTCTAATTTTTTTAAACCTCAGCTTGAATGCATTGTTTGACGATATCAAGGACTTGGTCCTTTTTGAATTGGAAGAGGGTGCATTGGTGGAATGAATCCAAGAAGGTTGATGAAATTGATCCTTGGTTGGCTTTCAGTAATACCCATGGTCACCCAGCCAGTCACAAGAGGTGTCTGGTATAAACGGCTTGCTTCGTGCTCCCGCAACAAAATACAGTTGGAGTTAATAATAACCCGCGATCTTTTTTCCCCAGGTGAACAAAGAATCTGTGCATGATTTTATCCGAGTCAAAAAATGCGGCTACCTGAAGCCATCAAGCATATATACTAATAAACCCAGCCTGAGGCCAACCTGACTTTCCACATTTAGTTATATTACAGTTCAAGTAGGCAGCTTCAGACCCATTAAGGTTGAATAAAATATAGTCCATGCATTAGTATCGAAATATTTAGGAATGTAAGCTTCGGATTATGTCGAAATGATGCGTGACGTTGAAAACAGACAACAGGTGACGCTATTTCTTCGGTCTCTACGTTCACCAGTCTCTTGGTTTAGAGAAGCTAATAAACCGAAAAGTTTGTAGTCTACACAACTCTCCGTAAACGCCGAACTAAATCTCGTATTTTTGTTTAGAGCACTGCTATATGCTACCAAGTTATCGGTTGTTAGTATTATCATAATGGCGGTAAAAACCAATAGTTGTCATTGTCAAAGTATTGATTGTTGTAAACCAAAACTCTTCGAGGGTAACATGTAACAGCCCCACTATGTCCGCCAAAGATTCACACGCAAACCCGGCTCTTGTGTCGCAAAAAATCTGCCTTTTAGCTTTGGGAGAAAATATGTCTACACGTGAGGCCTGATAGTAGATTGCAAGTCGAGTTAAAAGCCAAAATCAAAGACACATGGTATTGTGTATAGTGCTTTTGTATTGTCAACAATTTTTCCTATTCGCTTTTTCTATATTTTGTCCAATAATTTATCAACTTTGATCTAGATTGTAGCATCTTCTAAGAAAAAGAGCAAAATCTTGGCCTAAATTAGCACACTACGTTTATCGCGCTCTGATATGGTTGGAAGTATGTTTTGGAACAAAGTAGTATAATGCTGCCATTTTTCAGATGCTTCCTTTGGTTCATTCCTCAGACTGACAATGGTTCATTTGTATAGACGTAGTAAATTTGTCATTTTTTATTGGTAATTTCCATACTTTGCGCACGCTTAACGATTAAATTTATCTCTAGAGCTGAACACTTTCTGTCCCAGTATTTGTCCAGCATTTTCTCAAACAAAGCTGGAAATAATGTTTAATAAACTGTATTTCCAGAAGTGCAGTACTTCAGTTATATTATCAGCTTTCTATCTGGCTGTGAACTGGCAGAATAATGTTGGTGAGAATTTGTTGTGAAGCCTATCAAACTAGTTCTTTGCACAATGTTTGGAAGCAGGATTCGGTATCCTTTTAAATCCTCTTAGCTCGCTTAAATATGGCTTCCTTGGAGCCTCTAAAATTTCTAGTCTAACAATTGCGTCGACTATATCATTGAGACATAATGAGAATCAATTAAACTATTTCTTACGGTGAAGCAAATAATCATCGTCCTCCTCCACACCTTTGTCTAGCGCTGTGGCGCCAAAACGCCCTGCAAAAAAACGAAGCAAATCGGAATGCGAGAATAAATTATGGGTGCTTAAGTGTCAATCAAAAAGTTTAAAAATTTGCAAGCAGTTATTAACCAGTAATTGATGTCAGTTAGGTTTGAAGTGAAATGGAAATTCTGATTGTTGTATTTCAGTTAGCTATATTCTTGTTGTCTACATTACAGTTAGGTTTCATGTTGAGGCGAGATGGCCCAAGTGGTTAGAATGCGGATTTACTGACACGAAGGTCCGTGGTTCGAACCCGACACCTGCCTCTCGACTTCCCCTGTCTAGGTTTAGGCAACCTGGCAGTATCCCAGCCCTCGTGCAACCTTCAGGTGGCATGGTAGTTAGGCACCAAAAGGGTGCTACAGTTGAACGATTTCTTCAAAGATGTACCCCTTTAGGTCTGCATTTTCAAAATTTCCGAAAGAACAGTTGCGCAGGTTGATATGATAGGACCCATAAAGATTTCGACTTTAAAAACTGTAAACTCGTGATAAGTCCTGGTGCAAATGACTGTGCATACGCGCCCGGTAACTGATTATATGACTTAAATTGACACCATGAATTCTTGTCAGTTACATAAACCTTCTCAAGAGGTCAGATATTTTTAACGTCTTTTCAGAAAACAACATTTTGCGCATCTCTTCTCCGAATAAAGCCCCTAAACTAGATAATTTAACAACATTTCTGCTGTTCAAATTTTCTGGTATCATTTTCTGTGTATAAAAAGAATAGTAATGCTATATGAGGCTACGTAACACTACATAGTTTAAAATAAAGTACATCTACTTCGTAAAATTTTTTAACGGATTTCTGTGTTATCACTGGTCTGTTTATTCAACATAGAGGTTTATTTTTCAGTAATTCATGGTTAATTGTGGATATCTTTGGTCAATTTCGAGTGAAATCACTTAATGGCCCCGGCAGAGACGGACCGGTTTAGAAAACTACTTGAGACATTACAGCTAACACAGGAAAACACATAAAGCGAATGGGTGTACAGTGCGCGCGAAGCACAACCGCTGTTCATCCGTCATACAAAAGTAAGCCTTCTGGTCTTCCTCAGTCATTTGAATCACATAATCGAAGTTTAGACGACCATTTAACCCTGTCGCAGACGGCTCCCGTTTCAAGACTTTGAAATGACTAAGTTTCCTGTGGACCGTCTTACTTTGAAACGCTTATTTTACAAAATTACTAGGGTTGACTACAAATATTTATTATGTTGTAACTCCACCAGTGGGTTACAATTGGGTTACTTCCCAACACCGTGTTGAATAATGGCCCATAAAGGCGCTTACAAGCAGTGATGTAAAATCAGCGAGATTTCATCTCTCAGAAAACGATAATCTGTTTTAAAGCCACCCTTGGTATTTCATGTTTGCCTTATTATTTCTTTTGTAATACCTCAATAAATACATCAAGAATATCAGGAAGGTTAGCTTCTTGAAGACAACCATTGAATGCCCTAAATCTGCCGAGACTCAGAGCCCCGCCAAATGTTAACCAGTCAAACAACGCCCCCCTCAATATGCTTCACGGCCTTGTATCAAACCCAGACAGCGCGAGTCAGCGTTGATCAAGGTCAGAAAACGCCCCGCAATATGCAGCGCATCGCAGCCTCGTACCAAAGCCAGACTGCGTGCGTCAGCATTGGGCCAAGTTCAGACAGTGTCCCTTCAACAAATAGCTTGAGAACTCTGTATTCTCGCAACCTCACGCACTCACGCTCTCGCACTCGCTTGTTCGGAATATAGCTGTTGTGTTCCCTTCTGTGAGTCTTTTTTTCGGCATTAAGCACTGGAGGAGGTCAACAGCAGATAACACAGATTAGCGAATCAGCAGGTATAACAAAGACATTTTCATAAGACAATGGGAGAGACATACTACGAAACGTAGCTACCTCAGAGGAGCGAGCTACTAGATGGTAATATTTGACGTCGTTTGGCAAGCCATATTTACGCTGCTAACGTTCCACATAACCTTGCGCACACAGTGGTTCAACGTTGACACTAGATACATCAGAGCATGCGTCTTCCACGAACAATGACACGAGGATGCGTGAGATAAATGAAAAGTGTGGCTTGCTACCCTATTGATCGAAGCTGTAGATATTATGCAGATAGTTATAGTAGACTGTTACGGAAACTCACCTCTAACCCTAAATAGTTCGATATAATGAGGTTCACAATATGGGTGTCCATTTCCCACGTTGAAAGTTCTCACACTGAAGGAGTGGGTAATAAGGAAAGAATTAAAGAGTATCTATTCACCTTCCAAAGTAGTCCAACTGTCTAAAAAGCTCCTCAATGCTTTCAAAAGTGGTTTTCGATGAATTTAACGACATTAAGCAGTGAATAAGCCTATTGGTTATTAGCTAGATGGTGCACATTTATTGTGCGTAAACGTATCGTTCCAACTATAGGATCAATTTGTAGTTGCAAAAGGCTACCGAAGAATAACCAGCTGGACAAAATAAGTGGGCTTTCTTTGTGAATAATTTAAATTATGTGGATCTATTGACTTACAAAACCAAGTTGAAATACAGACACAACAACAGTTTGTGGTTTCAATAACCATGTTTCCATGAACGAATACAATTTCTACCGCGAATAGTCGAAAAAAACTTAGTCACCATCATAAAGCCATGGAACATTGCCGTGTTTTGAGAAAGGCATTTGGGTGCTTGCACGTACATGACTATTTGGTACACACGACTGCAAACCTAGGCACACGCGTACAACGCTCTAGAGACTTTCGTGTGTGACTGGTTGACCTTGTATGACCAGACCTCAGAGGGCAACTAAGGATGAAATCGGTACTCAGTGGTGATAACTACTTCAACAGCCCGGTAAACCCTTTGGCTGGGTTAAAAATTCTACCTCCGAAAGCTAGTAAAGTCTTTGATCAAACAGGCAATTTACTGAGGTAGGGAGAAGAATAAGAGGGCGAGAAATGCCATGGAAAACACTAAGCTGTGAATACTGACAGATCGATTCCAAAATTACTGAATTCTCCAAAAGGATCAAACGTCTTTTGACATATTGTGCAGAGAATATATTGTCAGTGCTAACTTGCAACACTATACCAGGACAAGTGTGAACTTGTAAGTTTCCAGTGTCTGAGCTACACAGTGAGCCACCTGATTCCAACTTTGTCAATCACCATATTCGATACAGAAACAATTGGTAGCCTACATTGTTCCGCAGGTTATAAAATTATTAGGCAGACGGCATTTTGTTGCACACATTTCAGGGTTATCTTAGATGACAAACTCAGCTCGTTCTTGCATGGCGTGGAGAAGCAGGTGAGTCAGTTTCTTATGGAAGAGGGGGCAGCACTATATGGCTGTTTCCTGCCTGTTGATGATCACCATTTCCGAGCAGTTGGGGGATCTGGCAATGTGTCTAAATATTGGTAACTCGGATGGGTCAGTTGGATGTTGGTCATGTGGCTCATCCAACCGCGCTTCTAAATTTGCAAGCCAACTGTCAAGCTCGGCGAAGAGGTGAATTGCCACCTAAATAGCAGTCTTCCCCAAGTATTTCTGGGAGGATTTGACAGTGCAATTATTCTCCTGATAGATAAACGTTATACCAATCGTCCAAGGTTGACTGACCACAGGCTGGATATGACGTGGCCCAGCATCTTTCTACCGCACAAGTTAATTCGGCTGACAAGCGTCTACCGGCGCGCTCAGGATGTGGAGAAATAACTAGGTGCAACAGATAACATGATCACCACTATTTAGTTCTTACCTGTCTTGAATCATTCAACCCAATTTTCCGGTGCATTTAGATCGATTGTGAAAGAAGAAACATTTGTCTCTGGCTTACACACTCCAGGTGAACGCAAAGTTCACTGGTTGGTCTATCCGGATGCAGCGCAAACGATATCAATGTTAAACTTACTGCGCAATGATGTGCCTGCTTGCTTTCGACCACTATCTGTTACGAACGCATTTGGTCACCCCCTAGTTTATAGTACAGATTCATGCAGACCGAATCTCTTAAACCAAGTGTATCAGGTACAATGACTAGCAATACTACTACAAAACGTGAAACCTAACCAGAACATCAGACTACGGTGGACATGACAAACAGCTTGGTCAGATTTTGGTCCTATTTGCATGATTTCACATTATCGTGGGCCATCCCTCGGCCATTCTATTCGAAAAGAGATGGAGCAGGATGCAATTTGATAATATTTCCGTTGCTCCTTTAGAATGATTACGGGCAATGCTGCTATATAGTCGCGCTTGAAGCTCCCTTAGACTAGCCTTTTAACGTTTGACATTTCATGTCGGTTGAAATTTTGAAACGCTAAAGAAAATTACGACTTTGTTTTCCGTTGTTTTCTAGGTAGGAAGGTAGTTGGCAAGGGGGTTATATGTCCTAGCCAAAGCTTAAACCAGTAAGATGTTGGATAAAACACCGGAAAACTTCCACTCCAGCAAACTATATGAGAATGCCACTCACCTTACCGGGCATGAGTGATTAAATCAAAGACACTGACGCCGATCACTATCCCGAACAGATGATGCGACTTGGATGACATTAGGCAGTTGTTGTTTACAACATCACGCTGAAGTTGGCCACTAACTCCTGATGATCGAAATGCACGTTTGACTTATCCAAGTACCTATCCGCGCTGATGAAAGAGATTAGCACTTTCATGCATTTAGAAATACTGTCCGTGCTGAAGAAGCGCTTTGCTCTACCCAATGTTTCATCGGAACGGAAAGTATAAATATCTCCGCATCATTGTTGAACACAATAAGGGAAACCAGTAATATTCGACTATGTTCTATCTTGGCCACCTCTGGGTGGCAGAAAATGGAGCGTTTGTGTTTTAAACACGGTAACCACTAGGATCTTCTGATGCATTGATGCTAACAAGAGTACGCTGTCTTGTGTAACAAATTTATATTAAATAAGGAAGTGTTGAATCATGTCTTTTTTATGCGGCTTCCACAAATTTGTTCAGCTATTGGGAGAAAGAATGAAAATTTCGCCGAACTTGTTAAAAAGCTACGAAAAATATCCATTTTTCGAAAGAATGTGTCTGACGGTCGGCTACAAATATTGGCACAACTAAATTTTGTCATGATTACCTTCGACTTTATCAAAATTTTTTCAGGTAGTTTCATTACGCTAGTTACGAGTAACTGAACAGTATTCACGAATTCTTACATGGTTATTGTCTTTTTTACTGGAAACATTTAGAGTGAAAATATTTAGTATTTTTGATTATAACAAAGCAATCTTTCAGCTGTTTCAATTTGTGTCCCTGCCTGCTCCTTTTTTATTACTAGATAGTAATTAAAATAATGATACTAAACAATAAAATAAATAACAGTACAACAATATTATTAAAAATATTACTTACCTGAGAGTTCGCTGGCATTTGCGACATCGAAAACAATATTTGTGAAAGATGCGATCCATCACGTGGAGGCTTTCAAGTGGATAGACAACCTTCTGGCATGCAGAGCAGCGAGGCTTTTCATTTGTTCGCGAAGAAATGATCTGGTAACAAAACAAGCTACGTGTAATCAAGCTCTGTCGTTTGTTGGGCAATAAGCTTGTGCTTGAGAGAAAATTAAAAATGAGGCCAACTTTGAGTGAGTTGTACAAATTAAGTAACACTCCACCAATCTGTTTTAGAAACAGCACCTTAAATGGGGAATCACGGCAAGGAAAAGTAAATACAGCACCGCAGTACAAGAGTTTGACATAAATAAAACCCACCGAGAATCGGGCTAAACACCAGTTTAGAAAACGGCAGGCGTGAAAAGCAGCTCAAAATTCTAATTTAACGCAAAAAATGTCTAAACTGTCGGGAATGGCTACCTAAATTAGTGAGCATTAACTCAAGCTTTACGTCATTTAGAAAATTGGCCAAAAGTTTATTTTGTTTGTGGGACTTGAAGTAATGTATCCTATTATAAGTTTTCGCATTATCGTTCACGCGTCCAAAAGGGCGGAACACTCCGTTTACAGAGAGGCGTAACTCACAAAAACACGTTTTTGTTTTCACTTTTCAGAAGTAGCTGTTTTAGCTGATGCACTACTTTATAAACATCTTTAAAGATATAGCAGACTGAGAAGATACAAATATGGTTCGGGAAAACATGCGTCAAAACTTTGTTACAGAAACAAAGAATTCCCCCTTGTTTGTAAAACCCTTCATGATAATGGAAGAGTGTTTGTGGCTTTCAAAGCTAACCCTAACAGCCATTTCTAATGGTAATATGGCCCTTTTCGAAGTAACTATAACCGTTGTTTACGTTGTATTTCATTGAATAGTCACAAAATTACTCATTGCTTCATCGATTTTCTTGGAACAGGAGTATTTTTGCATGCAAACGGGTAGAAATAGGTTGACTTTCTCGCATCCGCGAATTAGTTCTCCAAATTTGGTGACAGCCTCGGAAGTGTATCAAGAGAGTATAGCCGACAGATTAGCACCTAGACATAATGGCAACATTAGGTGTGAGCAACTTCGTAGCATTCTGGTTTTGGTCCTGATTCGATATTTACCATTATTGGGCGACTTTCATTCCCCATAATAATAAGACAGCTGGCGCAATTTTCGGTCACAGTAATTTATTAGGGTGTCCTGGAACACTTAGTACAGTCGCCTTATAAATGCAAACTCACACTCTCTGAAAGGAGTGGTAAATTTCACGTCAGTATAATTTCCCTGTGGAACTGCAACCGCGTCATTTTATCATCACCGTAGAAAGCCACCTCTGGTGAATCACTCGCTTATGAAATTGGTGGAAAAGTCAGTCAAGATTGTGCAAGGCGACCAGTACACCTATTCTTGTTACATCAGTACGGTCAAAACATTTCGGTGACAAGCTTTAGAGCGAGTGCCTACAGAAAGAAACGTCTTTAACCTCTCTCATTACGCGCTTCAAAAGATGGCCCTATGGACGAGATTCATGAACCCCATGGTTGTACTCTGGATTGGATGCTTCGTGGTAACAACTGCAGTTCTGGTTAATTCTAGCCGACTTAAATGTGCAAAATCTAGTTCGATCATATCATCGCTTAGTTGACACAACCAAGTTTCAGAAACATTCTGGTTCACCTGCGCGTTGTTGGTTGCGTCATACTTTGTGGAATTAGTTGAGATTTCGGTCTCTAAGGATCTTTGTCGTTTGGCTTTCCTCACCATTATGAGCGGTAAATTTTACAGCAGTACTGAAGATGTTTTCAGCAGATTTTTCTGTTTCTTTATTTCTGAACAGTTGGGCATTTTACAAGAGAGATTATGTACTGGATATCTAAAAAAACGCACACTTTATTAGGTTCTTAAAAATGATGTTAATTTTGGCCTTGAGGCAATTTCCGTATACTGTCGTTACAGTTGGTGATGACTTCACTAATAGTTTTGATGCTTACTCTGCTGAGAGCACGATAACATCTTTAAACTATGTATATGAAGTGGGAGACATCTAGCTCTCCTCCATTAGGAGACCACGAGAAGCGCCGAATCGCAGAAGGACAAAGGTGTCTAAAAGGACAGATATATGGACAACATTTGCCTCTATAACGACTACTCATAGGTCTTCAGAACACTCTAATCGGGCATATATCTAAAAGCTGTCTACCATTTATCAAATTATTGTTTGTGCACTCATTTGTGCAATATCTAAAACTGTCCGACCGCAAAAACCTGTATAAGGGATAGTGAACATTCCACTGATGCAAAGGAGTGAAACGGAGACTTCTAAACCTCTCTCTATTGTGTCTTATGAAGCCAAAAAGTCGAGAAATATGTGTGTGGCGGATTGCGACGTTTCCTTTGCTATGAAGGTTGGAAAGCAATAGACAGCAAGACGACCTGCTTAAGTATGAGTGACAGGGCGTAGTGGGCTGCGTAACGAGCCTCTGACATAAACATCACGCTAGAATTCCAGACTGTCAGATTAATCAATATTTCGAGACACTGCACATCATCGTTAACGTTACGACAAGTACACACTACTGGAGGCGAGAAATTTCCTACCAGCACTCAAAACAGTCTAATACCGTGAGAACGCTTTTTTGTTCCAGCCCAGGTAGTTGGAGTCAAATGTGGTGCAACAGTGTTCAAAATGAGCAGGAGTTAATTTAGCATATGATACAGAGGGTTCTTCCTGAAATTTTTGCTTCTCGTTTGGCGAGGTCTGCGTGCTACAAAACGCTGGGCCAAAGTGGCTTTGAGTTTTCATTTCAGCTTGAGCAAACGCCATGGAAGCTGAAGACACTTGTAAGGTGGAAACCGAACATGACGCATAAACCGGACTGATACTGCAACTTAGATTTTTCAAAGTTCCAATCTGATTTGCACAACTGAATCATTGTTGAAACCAATAAATACTTGCGTCTAATTTATATTGCCAACATATGAACAGAGAAAACCACAATAAATAGGGATTCATCATCCCAGGTACAGATGTTGTCACATTGTGAGCGTCCTCACTTTTCAGTATGGGTGCAGTGAACGTTCTTTGGCATGAGAATTGAAGGTTGTGCAAGCATATTTTCTAATGTACCGGAAGTCTAATGGGGCTTTGCAGTGGAGCATCATTTAGCTAGGAGAAACTTCATATATACTACACCAATTATTATGTTATAAACTTTTAAGTGGGGTTTCCGTTAGGAAAAACATCACAGCCAGGGAAAAATCTAAAAACTGAAGTATTCCCTTGCTTCACGGATCACAACAAAGTTATTTAGGTAGCATTTGCTTTGATTTCTTCTACACTGTCTACGCAAGCCACACGTAAATGATTTGTTGCGAAGATTCCAGGCATTTCCAGTGTCTAAATTCTGGTCTTCTCTAATTGAGGTATCAGTTTGAGGAAAAATATCTTTCCAAGCAGTCCCAGTTTCTGTAGCATGGAAATTTATATGAGTGTTACATGGACCAAAATACAGGCATAAATCCAGCGTCTCGGAATTTCAAACAAGACCAGTAGAGCATTTAATACACTTTTTTTCTGTAAACGTTTCGTCTCATTTTTTATCAGAATAAGCAGATACGCCAAATAATTCGCATCTCTCTGAATACTTCTGAAACGTACTCTAGCGCTAATTCGGGATTTCAGACCCGGATATACACTATACGTTTCCAGTTGCAGGTGCCGTTTTATTGGAGAGTTGCACAACAAAAAATATCCTCATGTTTGGTGACCAGGACATAGACTTTCTGGGAGAACACCACTTTCGTTGGTTACATTTTTAACATTATGTGAGTAACTCAGGAACGTAGATACTTTCTCCTCCTTTGGTTTAAAATCATGGGCTTGGAAGTGGCATCATTTTACAGCGGGTACTGACCCTGGAGAAATCCAGATGGTGTGGGAACCGATGTTGGAGTTGTGTTCACATTCTTTCTCCGGACACGACTACTTCGTGTATTTTACTCTAAAGTGGCGGAGACCTGGAATAACGTGTGACTTTTGTTGGGGCCCGTAAGCAGTCAATCTCTCTGACATTTTCAGGAGCCCGTTGTAGCTATTGCGACATCGTTTACATCGAACGGCACATGCTCGAAAGTCGAATATCAGCATTCACATCCCTTAATCGAAATGACACTCAACAGCAGCAGTTGAGTCAACTGCTTCATTTCTCTATTGTGGACATACAAGAAGAATCACGTAGGGGGACCACGACAGCAACGTGGATTAGAATTCACGAGTTCCAAAAGTTCCCAAGGGAGTCGCAACATTACAAAATATTCCTAGAGTACCTACTTCAGACAAGCTACGAGAGAAAGACAATGATTGAAAAATTGACACGCATAGCTCGGTTGAAGCCTACTTTTGACTTTTTGACTGAAAAACGGTATAAGCTTCACAGGAGAGTTTTATGAATGGGCAACATTAGTATTGGCAAGTATTCGACGTTATGGTGTTTTGCAAAAAACACTGATTGCCGATATTGTCCCTCTGTTTTACTCAAAGAACTGGATTATTTTCAAGGCAAAATGACTGAGTAAAGGAAAGTTTCACTTAGTGAAAGGATGCCCCTGCATACCGCCCCTTAATTTTTTGAAGCGTCTGAAGGACGCGCAAATGTGGCTGAGACTTTGAAAACTTAGAACTCAAAGGTCAAGGCGCGGGAAATAGTTCAGTATTGGTAAATAACTGATAACACCGTATTAATATAAGCACCATATCAGGTTAGACAGAGGGATTGTTATGCAATTAGGAAAGTGATCAAGTTGCACGAAAATGTGAGCCTTGTTCAACCACAGCAGATTGTCTTGCTTGTGATACCACTGGTTTTTCAGCATAATATAGACTTCAGGTTAATTTAAGTTAGAGGACACCAACAGTAATTCTGTCGCCAGAAAAGTTTGAGTTCACCTCATACCATTAAGGAACTTAGAGTGAAAAAAGATCCTGTCACGCTGTCAACCTTACAAGCGAAATTTCCTGGCTGGATCTTCTACATGGAAAGCAGGGGATAAGTTCTGATGACTGTTGGTCCCCGGATGTTGGAGAGTTGTTCTAAAGCGTATGTTGAGAAATAAAATCAAGACACTTCAATCACTAACATATGCTAATCAACTTGAGCTGAAAAGGAAATGGGTAGCTATTTGGCCACAGTTTTCAACCAGTTAAGTGAACGAACGTAAACCCACTTTTACAACGAAACCCCTTAAAATGAATGGCAGTTCCTTAAAGGGGCCTGTCCTAAAGATTGTGGCGGCGGCTGAGCTGCACTTTCCAGTGCATTCAACAGTAATATCCGTTGAGTCACTTAAGACTGTATGATTAGTGTGTATCACTAGAAACCTCGACCCATATTTGCCCGCTAAGTTCGGAGAGTTATTCCAGATATGATATTTTTGATTAGATACCTGCTTTCAACATCTATGATGAAAGGCATGTTAATACAGAGCTGTGAAAACTGCCATGCAGAACAAACTGCGTAACAGAATCCACTTCGGAGACCGAAAGCCATTAACCTTTCTTCATAAAATACAAAATACTGCTAGAAACAACCTCAAGAAAGCGGCATTGTGGATGCAGTGGAGACCAACGATTTCACATTCAGTACAAAACTGCTCGACAGTTAGTGTGATGAAACAAGTCACGAAGGCTGCAGTCTTATTATTAAGCAAAAGCCTGCTTCTTAATCATCTTTGGCGCTCGCGCAGGTGATAATACATGGAGTACTTGTGCCATTTGCTGGACGTTCAGCCCTCACAGCACGGAATCAGACGGACAAGCATGTGTTCCAAGAGCTCGGCAGGAATAACTTGTGAGCCACCAACTACAATCTCATTATAGAAGAAATGGTGGAATTGAAGTTTTATTCTGGACTAGAATATATTCTACAAAGCTCTATCAATGCAACCCTGTGCATCACTTAAAGGTCCACTCACTTATTATAATGACAGGTTTTGCTACGTCGCGAGAGAGTACCACACATCACACATTTTCGCCGGCCCCGGGAAAACGAGGGAACTGACAACGGCGTGAATGAATGCGGTAAATAAAAGAGCCAAACTAAACCTCGTCCTGCCTGGCATAGGGGACAAACCTGCGTTATGTCACAACTACGGCAGGTTTTCCGCAGAAGGGAGAAGTACACCAAAGGTTCATATGTAGACATGACTTGTAAACAACTGTGGTATATTCGCACTCCAGTGGGAGTTTTATTTTCTACAAAAGGTTTACTTTATTTAGATGGATGAAGGTAATTTCATATGTGATCCCCAGCCAAGTTACCAGAACAAAGCAGACAAAGAGGTACACTTAAAACCATGTTTGGGCTAACTAACATCTTCAGCTGTTAGGTAAAAGTTACCATTTTCACAAGCCACGTGCCTGAACTGATAGTCAGTTCGAGTCGAATCCCGTTTCTCGTTTGATTGAGTTTATGCCAGAGTATAATGCTTCTAGGACCCCTGCTAATGTTCACTCTCAGTGCGCCAAGAATTATACTGTGCTTAGAAACTTACAATTAAATTTATCCAAAATCTCAACAACCTCTGATACCACCGTTATCCTCAGTGGTTATTTAACAGTGTAACTTAGATTTTATGTTAATTGTATCCGTTACGTTAAAGCATACTCTGTCGACAAATTCTAGTGAGGATATACGACATTAGGTGTTATGGATATGTCATTGACCCAATATCCATCACGTCGAACCAACCAACCCATTACCAATGACGGGTACGGACAACTGTTACACAGCTAATGGCCATAAAAATAAAACATAAGCGTAGCATTCGGCTCCAGATTATGACGTTCTCAATACCCGTACCGACCGGCCTCCGATAGCCCATCGTTGTAGGCTACTGTAATGAAAGTTTGTTAGGTTGCGGATGAAATTCTTTGTCGGCTGAGTGATGAGCGATTAATGAAATAATTATTTCGATCCTGATCTCCCAAATAAACTAGCAACTATTGAGACACTGTGCAGACTGACGAATAAATGTAATTTTCATTAAATTCAGTCTTTGATTAAACATACCATGGTAGCTCTACTGGCGGAGGAATTATGAGCAGCCGGGAAGAGCAAAGTATCGGAAGACTCCATTGTACATCGTGAATCGGCACTAAGCGATACCTATTTTGAATATAGAACAGATGAGGCAAAAAATACGCTGGCAGTATTAGGAAGCTTGAAAGTTTCAACCGAGAGTTTGCCCTGTGAGCGGAGTTACTTTGTGCTCGAAATTCCGAGGGATATTATGTAGCTGTTGCATTCTTATTTGAAATTGGCAATAGTGCATGCATTGCAAAACCCCAGTAAGTGCAATTTTCCGACTAGTATTAAGAGATTATATCGTTCAGCACTGGTTAACTCGCACCTAAGCAGAATATAGAGCTACTCATCCTTTATTCGCGAAGTTTGCAACACCTGCTTACGTGTTTTGCTCATAGTGCAGCAAGGTTTCCATCTGTCGTAAGCGGGACCAAGACCTACGTGAACTGAAAGAATCATCAGGAGTGAGCAATCTGAGGTGGAAAAAATTTGGCTGGAAAGAAAGCTGAACTGAAGTATGAGTGCCGGCACGCATTAGAAAGTGGATAATGTCCGGGACTGGGTTTCACGTTCGGTGCCTGAGCAATTTATCGCCAACGAAATAAATAAACCAGCGTCTCCGAGCACCCCGGACGGCCAAAGATATTGTCGTAAACAATCATGAAAATCCTTATTAGGTTAGACGCAAGCAATAGTAAAAAGAACCAGAATGTGCTCAAAAGCCTACAACTGCATAAATTCATCGCAGCTCAGGATGTAGTAATGACCTCTGGGTGATTCGCAGATTTCAACAACTTGGTTGAAAACCTTTCACCACCACTCGAGGTTACACCGTTTAGGAGTGAGTTGTGGGTGGCAGTGCCGTATTTTGTACTAGTGTGAGTTTAAATAACATCGACTCATGCAGGTTGACATTGGTTTATGATTGGTGTTTGGTGTGTATTCTTACTAGATGACCTCGAAAAAGGTTCTCCTCTTAGGTTGCTGATGGTTTCAAAGAGCTGCCCGCAACTAAAAAATTACTCTTCACAACAATTATTAGAATGATGTCACTGAGCAGCAGTTCCATGACCTTTGCTCGTTTAAATAGCAGTTTTTCTGTTATGTGTTTACTGACACTTGCAAAGTGGGTGGAGCAACCGCAGTTACGTTATGAGAGTTAAAAACGGAAAATATTTCATACCAATTGAAGCAGCATGTATGGACATTTGAAGTATGAGTAAAATCAGTTTCACAATCTTCATGTTCTACTGAAGCAGAAAGCAGTTCACTCAAAAGGAAACTAATCTGGTGGTCGGAGGGCCAAACGACCCTATTTTTAGCAAACACAAACGTCGTCGAGTGTTTACTTTTCTGCAGCCGAACTTCAGAACCACTGTCCGTAATTCAAGTGGGAGAAGTTTTTCACATATCGTCCATACATCCACTGCACTAGATTCATACAAATGCATGCTTGACGTTTAATCATTTTGATGATCAAATAGTTTTTATTCCTGCCGTAACTATGGAGTGTGAAACCAGCTACAAAAGATCTTTGTATGTTACCCCGAAGTTAACTGCCTCAATACATCCATGAAAATGTGTAAGTTGAAAAAAACCCTTATCACGGTTTAGTGTCACCCACTTGGTTTAATGCGGCTTTGTTTAGGCTAAATAGGCGCAAAAACGGGACCATACAGAGGCATTGTATTTTGCATTCTGGAAGGGTTTAACTTGCTGGCAGCTATGTCTGGTGAACACGTAAAAATTTGCCAGGGTTTCGGTTCTCTGAAACCATTTCCTCAAACGGTTTGCATGCTGAAAGTTTGTTTTCTGAGGGACACCGTTGTATTTAAGAGGGCAGGATTTGGGATTTATCTGTTCAGCCACTAAAAACTGCTTTCTTCACGCTCGTTTTTAAAATGATAAATTTCACGCCGAGATAGTTCTCGAGCACCTCTATTGAGCAGATGTGTTGAAAAAAATACCGTGGAAAGCGGAAACTTTGTACTTGACAGACTCAAGAGCTTTCACGGGGTCATTATTTGCGATAAAATAGCAAACGTTGGAAGATTACTGTTTCGGGGCTGTGGTTTGCAAATAATAGTGTTCAAGAATGAAGTTACCTTGCCAAAATGGTAGCAACACAAGTCAAGTAAACGCTAATCGCACCGGATGTGGATATCATTTCTTTCTTTTGTCACTCCTTTGAAAAGGTGCGTGAAATTCAAATATCAGAAGAGATCCATCCTCTAGTCAACAGCAAACAAAGGCAAAACAAGCTTCCGTCCAATAACGTTTTACCGAAATCTTGATCGTCACTTTTACTCTGTGAGTGAGTGATTTATTTTTGTAGCAAAGGAAATGCGTCAAAGACGGCAGAACAACAAACATAATGACTCACTCGTCCAGAGTCTATGGGAGAAGCCGGACACACCTGTGATTTCAAATGTTGCGTCGTTCTATTCAAACGATTCTGCTCAGCCTGTGGAAACGCCAATCAGACAGGCACATCAGAATGAACGCGATATATGAGAACAGAGTCCAACAAGGCGAATCAATAAACGCATCGATTAGTGGAAATTAATTCATAGGAATCGGTTGCAGCCATTTTACTGGCGACCTTTTTGTGAATACGTACAGATATGTGGAAACACCTGATCCGTTTGTCAAGCAAATGGTCATAAATAAAGGAAGTTAGAGAATGACATGTAGTATGAAAGTATGAATATACATAAATACACATAATAAGAAATAAATAGTCAATCTTCGTCTTGGTATAGATTCTGACCAGCCTTTGCAGGGAAGAAAACAATTGTCAAGCTTGGAAAATAAGACTATTTGCAACTTTGTTGAGCTACCAACCCTCCTTTCAGTGCGAGAGACAAAAGTTTTCGTCCGAACAGGGTTTTCAGAATCTTGCCCTAATTTTTTGTCGAACAACGGGTTTGCGGTTCACAGTATTCATGGTCAGGCTTAGTGGAATACAAATATTTGAAACCACTTTTCGATTTGAAAACATTTCCCTTTTGCTAAAAATAACTCCACGAATGTATGATGTCTTGCGTTCAAACATTTTACTGTATTTCAACCGCTACTTATCTTTGTGCAGTTTCAGTTGGTTAAAATTGAAGGTACTCAAATGGCCACGGGGCACGCCACAGTTGTATAGGACCTCATTGTCTCACTGGTTAGTAGGACAGGGTTAAATGGAATGCGTTTGAAGCGTAAGGCAGATGGTTCCAATGCATGGCGTTTTATGTGTTGTGTGTAATGCATTTCGTTCGAAATAATACCATATCATCCTTTTAAATACCAAAACGGTTAAAATAGTGACAAAAGAAAAAAATGTAGGATTTTGAAGTGAAATAGTATGCTCGTAAGTATTGATTTCTTAAACAGGTACTATCTACATACCATCTATACGGTATACTATGTACGCTCTTGATAATGGATTTTTAACTTTGCATGGTCGAGGGCTACTGTATTCATCCTTCATCGATTTAAAGCGGCGTAAAGATGGTTGTGGGAAATGTAAGCATTTAAAACAAGCCCTGAAACGTTGAGCTAATCAGGAGTGTTTGTGACAGTTGCAGTCGAGTCATTTAAGGACAGATTCGCAGCCCAAACTCTGTTAAAGTGTCTGTTCACAAGCAAGTTCTTACATAAGAGGTTCAAAGCTGGTCTCAAGCTGTCAAAGAATTTCGAGCAATTTCTGCCAGACAACATCATATTCTTTGTTTTTCTATCAAGAAAACACTACAAGAACAATCTCTAAGACCGGAGCTCATGGTGGGATTTGAACCCGGTCAATAGGCTATTCGGGTCCTGTCACTGGATGCAAACCAAAAGCACCACAGTTAGTCAACAATCCGGAATTCTTTTTGAGGTGCAAAGCCTCGTATAGTTGTTGCTGTAAGGATTGCCTGCTCTGGTCGACTGGAAACAGAAAGTAAGCAATGACATGGATTGCCAACAATCGGATACACATTTTAAGAACTTTGATGTCCGACTTTTTCATCAACAATATTTGCATTCAGCAAAAACCATTTGCTTATGCTTCTACACTTATTGTGCGTATATGTAAATATAGAGAATAAGTATCACCTTCCTCCAATGTCGAATATTGTGTGGAATCTGGCTTTACCTGGGTTAAATTTTGCTGAAGTCAGTTTTGTGAATTTCAGTGTGGTATGCCGAACTTAAGCTTCGTGAGCCACCGTTCAATGAATTCTTTACGAAAGCAGGTGACAAAGCGACTTAGGTTGGTTAAACAAGTAAACCTCGCTCCGTGGATAGAAGAACAGGAGGGCTATTTTGGCTGGCCAGAATCAAAGGTCTGTTTTTAAAAGATTCTGTTAAAATAAAAGGCGTTGAAAGACAAAGTCACAAAAGAAAGTTTGCATCAGGGAGTTTGCTATACTTCCTTCCGTTCTGGAGACATTTTCACATCTCCGAGCTCAGAAAGACGGATGACAAAAAATGTATTGCCCTAAAACGTTTTGTATCTTATGAAAATTGCAATTCATGAGTAGTTGTCAGTAATGTCTGAATCCAACGTGAATTTCAGAGAACTTCGTAGTTACTCACCTGTACAAGTTCAGGTCGTAGAATCAAGAAAGAAAGTTGCACACTCAAGAACTCACCAGCCTAGAATTCGTGTGAGATGTTGTACTTTCCTGTCGTACTGGTACACCTTGGTTAACTGTATTAATTGATTTCTGTCCGTCCTGAAAAACGGAATATGGTGTTGTAGGCTGATTAATTCGTAAGTGGTCACTTAAAACTCAGATTAGGGAAAGTTTAAAGCGTAGATTTACTGTCGATCAAATGTCCCATTTACTCAAGCCTGGATACAGGAATAAAAAACCGTAGCGTTAGACTCTGAATCACCGGATAAGAACTTAATGCAAACAAACCTTCAAGTAAAATAATGGATTAATGCTCACTTGGAAACTTAACTACGTCTTAAGGTGCTTCACATTTGATTACTTTCTCTGCAGAAAGACTGATTTTGGAGAGGAATCCTGGTCACATACATCACATCGTGACGGCACCTGAGTGGGGGAAACATGGTTATTTTTTCTAGTTCCCTTACGTCATGGTAGTGAATCCTAGTGCGTATTTGCTATAGACGCAGTGTGTCCGAGCTGGATAGGATAAATTTAATGAATGTATAAGATGGTGTTGCTGGACGTACAAAGGACAAATGTGGATTGGGATTCATTTTAAGACTTCCATCCAGTCTTTGGGTCGAGTAACAAATGCAATAACCATAGCCCTGTCGAATTGGTGTTTTCCTGATCAGCGAATACCAGTGGATCAGCCAACTTCAGTGCTCGACAAGAACGCCGTTAACGATCCACAAAGATTAAGCGTGATTACGTAATTGTGGCTTCTGCACACGTGGTGCTTCTCCAACGATGTCAGTTTACTTACGCCACAAAGGAGCATTATTCACCTGTGTGTGGTTATGTACATACGCGAAAGGACGTTCTGGAGTAATCAACCGACCTGATGAATCAATGAAGCCAAAAAATCGGTCAGTGTATGATTCATATAACCCACCTACAAAGCCAGCGCACACCATAAGACCGGTTGGGGCTGAGCGCATACTCCAAAAGGCGTAAACGGGGGATAATCAGTCGGTCACCGTATCTCAACCAGGTTAACTGATTTAATGGAATAGGATAATTAATGACTCTACGCCATCCCCACGTCAGTAATAACGCAGTAGTAATCAAAATATATATGCATTGTACTACACGTACATCAAAATTTCACGGTGGACTTTCATTTTGGGCATTTCCAGACCAGCGCAAATGCCCTCATGTAAGGGCCCCACAAGTATGTTGAAGTCGGCGGATTGGTCTGTATACTAGCGACAAATTTATTCAATCGGCAAAATGGTAGCATTGCTGATCTCCAGTGTTGACACGTTCTTGACATGACTCAGGTACGTAACGGAGAATGGATCCTTTTTACATAATCAGGTTTTTGGGAAGTGGAAACCAGTGATTGATATGAAGACTTACTTCGTCTACGGAGCCTTGAACGACGCGATCAATGTATGTTCGAGGGGGCTGTCTTGGCACAAATGTGTCTGTACTGTAAATCTGTATATTGGTGTAAAACAACATAAGACAGCTTTGAAAACTGGACAGGATGTAGGGGTTCTTTTCAAGACGTTTAACGGATGAATCACGAATGAACTAACCTGATTTGTCTTTTGACACTAGTTGATCCACGAGATTATGATATAGAGAACATTGACTCAGTTCCAGACTACTGCTTTTTGTTTATTCATTTATAAAAAAGTTAAACTTCCGTCGTTGTAAAAAGGGCTGGAATTTTTTGTGTGCACGACAAGCTAGTAAAGATGTTCGCGACTAGATCGACGCCTCCAGTGTTAAAACTTCGGTAGATCAACAAACAAGTGAAAGCAAGTGGACAGGCTTCAAGGCTGAACGGTTTTACAAGGCTTGATTTGCTTGCATATGAACTACAGAAAATCAAACCAGTCAGAATGCTAGTCGATGTCATGAATTGAACATAAACCGAGTAGTCTCCAAAATCCGTCTTTTGCTGTGAGCGTTTTTCTCCCAGGAGCTTTTGAGACGAAATACGAAATATCGGGTTGAAGGTTCTGAGAATATCATCTCGTGAAGACCGGAAAACATGCACTCAGCCGACGTAATTTGCCATGAGGCTGTCAAATCGATATTGAGCTTTTTGTAACACAGCTGCACATTAGATCCCCGTATTGCACGGTCGAATTTAAAAACACAACATAACGGAGTGCACTCTGTTTTCAATGTCAGAGCCCGTACAATTCAGAAGATGCAGTGTGGAGCATGGTCCTGGGTTCCTTTACTTTAGAAGCCTATGTGTTATATCCTCTAAAATAAGCAGTTGCGTTGAAAGCACATAAGAACTCACGGTTTCACTTGAGATAGAACCCGGCGTTATGGCATGCCTGATGTGTTCCATCTTTCGTTCCGGCTGGAAAAGTAAAGCGGAAGTCAAAACGTGCTGCAGATGCGCATAGAGTATAAAAGCCTCGTTAGCGTTAAATTTGGAAGCCGGGGGAAAGGGATGATTACTGGTGCTGTGTTAGATCTACCCACTGGTGCTTACAGTAAACTGTTTTGTCTCCGTAACGTAAATCGTTCGAAAGGACTCCGGGATTCGGGCATTCACTCGAATTTCCAGCTGACTTCTCTGTAGAAGAATTGAGCATTAGCTTAAATTCAAAGAGCTTACCAACTTCAGCGATTTTTGACTAGTGTGGGAACAGAATTCACTAAAAATGATGATTCCAAGTTACTTGTTGTTACATTGGATGTCACAACACAAACATCCATAGCACTGTCACAAAGTTATCATTTTGAACGTGTATTCTTTCATTAAAGCTCAATGGAAATTTAAGGCAGTAGTAGATGATCGTTTGTTAACAGTAAACTTCTGCCCGTCCGCAGCATTCTTCAACTCTAGATCAAACAGACCTTGGGAGAATTCATGCAACACAGTTTAAACCCTGCCTACACTGTCGGTGATAACCATACTTAGGAACATGACTAATGGCCAAATGAACAATCCTTCTTAAGCCTGCATCTTGTAGCCAGATCTTCAGTCATGCATGTCTGTATCTAAATTTCACTTTAATTATCATATTTGACAACTGGTCTTACTGTTTGATACTCTTACATGAAGTTTAATTTGGTTCGAAGATGTCGCTTCCTTGCAGAACATTTGTCATTAAATTAAGATGGTATCTGCGGGTGATACGGCCAAATGTCCGATAAAATGTTCGTTCATAACAGTCTTGTACCAAACGTAGTGCATAAAGACCATTCCACGTGTCAGCTTAGAGGATATTCAACATACTGAACTTAATCCTTTGATATGACCCCTCTTACAATACCAAAGATAAATCTTAGGTAATGAATTTTACTTTATTCGGGGCCCTTCAGATTGGTCTGCTCCCTAAAAATCCTACTTGTTTGCATACGAGTGTCTCTCTACACAGTAACGTAACTTGTTTTCCAAACACCAAGTAAGTGTCATGGAGATTCGGAGAATGAAACTACCAGATGGTTGCGAAAGTGAGCAACCAACAGTTGGCCACCCAATAATTTTGTCAAACTTTTAGGTAGTTTGTTTTCAAGAAAGGCACGTCAACGGCATCGATAAGGTTTCAGCTTAAACCTGGGGTGGTATTCATAGAGCAACTTCAGTTAACGAATATTACAAATTAGAAATTCAGCTACATGTTATCCATAATGATGTTAAAATGAGTGCCTGTCTACAATTGCATCCAGCTGAGTTTAAAGTCGCAAAATGTTTTGATGAAGCGTTGCCAACTATAAGTCCTCGCAAGATCTATGAGTGGCAAAAGTGGTGGTGAAATAACAGAGTTCCTTCTAGTCTTATGGGTGGTGTTCTGTGAGTTGTAGAAGCGTCCGTTACGCTGCTACTGGATTGCTTTTGTTTCCACTGACATGGCTGCTGCTAATATCTTGCTAATTTCGAAGCAGAAAAAATCATCAATTGTAGTGGGTTGCGAAATTCACCTTCGGGTCACACTCGTTTGAAATTTTTCCTAATGTCCTGGCTCAAAAATTCCAGTAAGACCACACCAAAAGGGTTAAGCAGCTTCCTGAGGTTTTCTTCCTATTCGAGAACATCAAAAGTGCATACCGTCGACTGCGTTGGGGTTCGAATTCCGGCCATCTGATATGAGAAAAACATGGCTACCCCACCAGCGCATGCTGGGCTCACCTGGAGTATCACGTCTGAAAATGCAGACATGTTGGCGCCTGTAAGATGTAAGATGATGATGAACGCCTCGAACAGTGACACATTAGCTGTCCACGTTGTGGAATGGTTCTTGTGTCGCAACTTCTAAGTCTGATAGCCCCACGAAAGCCTGAAACCCACTGGATTAATTTTGACTAGATGGGGATGATTTCGGGATTTGTGGAGTTCACGCTATTCAAGCGCTAACACATTCCTCTGTTCACACTTGCCAATTCAGGCGAATACAGCATGAGCTGGGGTTTCGTGGTAACACGCTTGCTTCGCCTACTTCGCTGCTGTTTTTGTCCCCTTTAGCCTATGTCTGCCTAAAAGTTCCATCAAACGATCCTACCAACGTAAGTTATTTCCGTTAAATACTTTCTTCCAAGAGACCAGCCAGGAATGAGTGAAAGCGACCATTCATGCCTTGTATGAAGTCACTTCAGACCGAACATTCCTGAGGTTGCTTATGTATTTCATCCGACAGAGGCTGAGAATTAAATGACACATGGATAAATATTGCAACAGTAGCCCCGTTTGGCCATCAACAAATCAGGATACAATGTAAAGATGCTTGTCAAATCGAGGATATTTTCATGCTGGAATCGATAATTCGGTATGAACAAGTTGTCAGTTTGCACGACCCTCCTTATTTGTCAGCAAAAATTTTGTACGAAACAGTTATATTCGACTGCCAATAAAGTAACATGCAAACTCACCATTAGTCCGTTATCGAGATGTTCTCGCTCGAGTTCTACCTGCCCTAACCATATAGACTTGACAACTGGAAAGGAGTTGTGGAAGGATGTGTGAGTCCGGTTTACACGTTGCCGAAGGACGGTGGCCTGGAAGCGCAAAAGACAAGTAACTATGAAATTCAATGGGGCTGAAAATGGAATAAAATTAGGGTATTTTGTTTTGTTTGGTCAACATCAATCTGCTCTAGTGTCTTTCAACATACCATTTGTTAACGTCAGAATCCCAACTGCTCACGTATCGATTCCTGAGTCTCCTGTGATGCTTTTGTAAAAAAACAGCCATGAGTGATCAGTCACATGCATTTCCCTACATTACAAGCAGCTTTTAATCCAGGACGTACGCATTTAGTGCTGCAGCGGGAATTGTGAACTCAAATTTATCAAGCGAATGGTAGGGTAGAAAAAACTGGCTGTGTCGTCGTGGAAATAGTTTGGCAGGGCTGAAAGCAGCTCATTTTTAGGTGGTGGCATCAATTCGCCCCAGCCGTCGAGAGCTTGTGATGGTGCTGTTGCCTCCAAGTGACGCTTGTGTGACATCGGATCGGTTGTATAAGCTTGTATTGACTTGTAATGGTTTCGATGGTTTAAGATGGGAAACGTGAAAATTCTACCTTGGTATGATACTACGTGGTTTCCCGATCACCAAAGTTCTACCAACGCTTTTGTGAACCGCCTCACTAACTCTGACAAGGGCGCGCTGTTGTTCTGCCCACGACACCTATTTGGGATGTGGCTGCACTTATTTAGACGTGTGGTGAACGCTGCACTGAGTATACATTTATGGTGGGGTTACGAGGTTCGAAAATGTGGGTTATAAGTGTTGCTGTCATAAAGGAATCGCATTAAACAGTTGTGACACTTTCGAAAGAGTTGTAAAACCTCCAACTATTGCTTATGGCAGGGTGGGAAGAAGCTCGTCGTGGGGTTATTTTGTAATGTTTTCATACTAAAGCATTCCTAGCTTACCTGTCAAAATTGTCTTTCAAATTATTACTTGTTTAGGCTTACGATCAATTTTGTCATATTTGGACATTTGAAGAGATAATTTTAAACAAACCAAGTGGAATTGTTTCCTACCGTCTGAGCTAGTTGACTCTAGCCCCACGCTCCATCTTGAGGAGTCTCCCATGGTTGGTTGACGTGCAAAGAGGGACAATTAAGTTGTCGAATGTTGGACAATTAAAATCTGGGGGCAGGTGCAAATCAACGACGTATTGCACGTCAACATTTGAGCTCTCCCTGGGCGTGTTGAGCGTCGCACAGCCACGTATGCAGCTCACATCTATAACAATTGCTAGGGAAAGCACTCTGGGACTAACTTTGTTTAAACAGAAAATCGGAATTTAAGATTCCAGTATACTTTGCATGAAGACGTCACCCAAATGTTTTATGGAGTACACATGATACCAGCGGGAAAAATGTCGGCTGAGAAATCGAAGGAGTTATACAACATAACGACATTCCACGAATCTCACCCGGTCCGCCAAAAACAAGTGAAAACAAACTTATATGTAACTTTCGTTTGCGTGAAAACAGGAAGCCTTGTTTCCCCAAGATTTTCCCAAGCAATACAAGCATAGGAAAATAGGATGGTAATTATTATTCCGACTTTTGCAGTGAGCTAAGAAAATAAAGCAAATATTTGTGCGCATGCAAATCGTACTGATTGATAAGTGGGCCGCCTTTGATGTGCCATAGTGCAAGTGAAGGCTTCGATAAGGGTAAACGACTTCAAGAACACTATGAATGGGAACCACTTTGGAATAGTTAGAGTTCTACACCTTAAAAATAGTCACTGTGCGACAAGATTGCCCCTTTAAACAGTAATTGTTGTTCGAGTCTAGTGCAGTTTTGCTTGGGATTCATTTGTCATGAAAGAGACGTCTGTTCTGCTGGGATCAGCCAAAAGCGGCCTTGTTATCGGCCACAGGGCCAAGTCAGGCGATTCTTACACGAATGGATGTGACCTATCTTTAGCCGGCATCAAACACACATCTAAAATTATACAGGATTCAAAAGCAGATGTTTAGTACAGATCATAATGAAAAAGCTTCGGTGCACCGAAGCCGGAGTTTCCTTAAATACTTACATATGTTGTTTCGCTCCATTGATCAGCCATTGGACGACTTATCTCAATTTCCCCCTCAATAGAACCTTCGTCAATCGTCTCGGTATCCGAAGCTGAATAGGACAAAGTTGAGTGGAATAACACTTTTAGTACATATAATTGTTGCTTGGTAGCAGCAACAGTAGGCTTGGTCTACTTCAGGAAGCCTTTCTGAATGTGGCGCTATTCCAACTTGGTCAACTTGATAAGCTAGACTTTGAAATGCATTGTATCATCGCAGTATGCTTTACAGCATTTTGGATTCGTCCTGCTACAGACGAATACAAGTACGACAGGTGGGGTTGCTTTTCGCCAGAAACGAATGCCTTAGAGGTTAGAAAACAAAGAATCACAGGTGCGTGTATCATCAGCATGCGGATTGTTCCGTCACTGAAGATGCATGACCCTATTAATCGTGAGGTTGCTAAAAACTCTGCAAAATATTTTGCAGGTGTTGTTGACAGCATATATTCCTGGAGTCACTCATTAGCATATGCACAGTTGAATAGCTTATTTATCCAAGGGGTATTTTTGTCATCCTGTGCCTCAAACGTTATAAACTTATAACTGTGCCTGTATCTGGTAGTCAGTAGAAAGTCGGGAACTCTAACAATAGTTGATCACCTTGAATGACTCAAGAATATCACTCACTAGAAATTATCTCTACAGATACGGCGTTGAAATAAGTCCTAATAGATATCTGTTACAAGTGTGTTATGATAACTTTTGGTGACTTGCTTAGAATATCAGACTATTTGTCCTGACTGGATCTATGGATCATGATTTTTGGTTCAGTAGAAAGTACAGCAACTGGGTTTTCAGTACAACGAGCTAGTAAATTAGGTGTTGTTGAATGTCAATTCGACAAGCATTCTTATAGGGCATTTTTACTTGGAAACCTTAGATTAACCCAAAAGATCTGCTTGAATAGTTGGAGAGACCACTACCTATTTACATCGCTTATTTTTTATTCAGTAATAGGCTAAGGTTCACGATTTATTCACCAATGCTTTTATGCCGTAGCTGATATTATTTCTTATCCTTATCTTTTTTAAGTTTCCTCCGGCCTCCAAAACTTCTGTCCAGCTTGACTCGAACCATAAGCTTCGTTGATACTTTTCAGTATCTAATTAAAAGTGTAGCGCAAATTAAGATGTCAAAAAAGATAAGCGAGCCACATAAAGGAATAAAGTGCCCTTTAAACAGGTGGCTGTACAGTGCGGCCAACTTTTGGTCGGTATGATTCAGTCGAGCGGATTTAAACACTCTATACCTTTAGAGAGACATCTAACTATGTTTGCACCAAACAGTTAGGATTAATACCCGGGATATGATGGTGTAAGCAAGCATAGAGGAGGTATATTCAGCAGGAGGTATATATTCAGCATCTCCTCCCCTACGCTATGTTAACGGACTGCATCAAGAATGCGGGCACTGAAGTACTATNCCCTACGCTAACGGACTGCATCAAGAATGCGGGCACTGAAGTACTATAAAACGATACTGACTTACCTTGTGCATCGTAGAAGAGTCTGCTATCATACTAGAAAATAAGTAAATGCAGAATAGCTGAATTCATTGTGGAGAAAGTGGGATTTTGCATGCATATACAGAGCTAAAACGTACCTTCCTATGATTTAACAGACACTGTACAAAATGTGGCACATCACAACACATTAGTGCGACAGTAATTTATATGGATGTCTCACATCTTCCAAGTTCAAAGGAGCACTCTGAGTTACGTAGTCGTCTTCGATCACGGAGTTGGTTGCCAACAAGCTGTCCAAGTCATCCGTAGGTGATTGCGCAGTGCTGTTTACTTCCGACTTGCCATCACCGTCTCCCAAAGTAAAAGTCATTCTATCGGAATATCTTAATGTAAATCAATCTTTCCTGTTATTCTGAGGGTTTGGATGAGTGCTGGGTTGTTACCTCCTGGCAAGATAGTAGATAGAAAAATCCCTAAAAATCAGCATCAGGATTGTAAGATATGCCCTATACGTTGACTTAGCTTAGTATGGAAAATATATAACGTACACGAAACTTAAAAATAGAATACCGTGCAAAATGACGTAGATATTAGTCTCCTGAATGAAACAAGATGCATTGATATGTTAGTTGTTTACTAAGCCCTTTGCGAACATTTCAGATAGGTGAGCATTTTAGGCAGAAAAATGCGTTCCATGCAGTGGAATATGGTGAGAAAGCAAAACTTTTTCAACGTGCATATGCTAAATAATTTATTGGCTATCTCTATGAAGGTGCTGATATTAGTGATAATGAATGTGGAAGTTATTACTCTGCACGTTACCAACTCATCAGGTGCCGTTATTCATCATGGCTATTCCAGTAAGCAAACTAGTGCACAGACAGCCCTGAAGGACATCATTTATAAGGCAAAGTGAGCATCAGATTTCTACAGGTATTTACCTGTTTCTGTGTGCGTACAGCAAGTCGCCATGGCAGTTGTAATCAAGGGATGAATGCCAGAAAAGATGCACATTTTAGCCAAATCATGTGGCTTCCAAATTTTTGCACTAAACTTTGGCTTGATTCTGATCAAACACATTAGATACTGCCACCAATGTTGTGAAACGCAGAGCTAAGTTGCTTACAAGTTTCATAAGTTAAGGGCTTTTTAGATGGGTCAAGGTAGATTTCTTGTTATGCTGCGCAGTCTTTATGACGCCTCAATCCAAACGAATGCTTACTGTCACTGTTTTTCATAGATTACATGTTAGTCTTTCCCATTAACTGTATGATATTGTTAAGATAGTCTTCCCTTGTAGGAGTAATTCAGGTAGAGAAAGACCAAACCCCTTGGAATTACTTCATCAAGTAGTTGCCTAGTAAAAAAGCGGCTCAAGTAGCCATCGCATAATATTTTCAGTGAATATTGAATTGTTTCATAACTGGTAATTATGCTAAGCAAGGTATATCCATCGTTGAAACATTCGGTGTGTATAACGGCCAAATTTTGACCAAAACCAGTGTCTTCATAGTCTACATGCAACCTTTAGAAAAAGTTTGGTTGCAGAATTTGATGAGAAATTTCAGCAAAATATTTGGCGACAAATTGCAGTAAAACACGAAGAATAGCAAAAGAAACAAAGTTAGACGAACAGAATCGTTGAGTGCGTTCTCCTTTTTAGACATTTTCTAGCGCGCTTGAGGTAGCAATTACAACGGAATTACCGGGAAACGATAATCTACAAAGAGTTCTGAACAAGTCCTGAAGTACTCAATGGGTTAAAACTTCAGAAGAGTACAATCTTTCTTCAACTGCGTTGTCCCAGCGTCTGTGAAGGACCAATACATATGCTGTCACAACGGTCGTCTGTTACATATTGCTGAAGCGACCTGACACAGCACGATTGGTCTGTGGCTAACCTTGCCTTGGATCATATGTACATCCCCATTACCTTCATGCAATCACATCTGGTGTTTAGTAACCTTCGACTTCCCTAACCATTTCTCGGAGTATCTGTCTTTTCACTATCAACTTGTCAGTCAAATGACTTACCCTGGCCTTTACTTCGGATATAGTTGAATAACAGACAAAACACACCAAATATCTAAGTTTGGTCTGTCTTTTTGGACCACTTCATAGTACTCACTAGATTTATTACGAGAACTGGATGCATAAAATCAGAACACTCGTAATTTCCCCGCTGATTATCTAATTTGAAACCTGCGACAATTTATCCAGAGGCATTCTGAGTTTCCTCAATCTGACTAGTAGCTGCGTCTGGTTTCAAGTTTTACGGTTACTGAATTCCTGCCCGAATGTTTCTTGTTCATATGTGTGATCCCCTGTTGAAAGTTAACAACTTTACCAAAAACACCAGAAACGAGAGATTCAGCTGGGTTCCAGGTGACTCTCACGAAAAAACCAAATTAGTTTGCAAATGAGTGTATATTCGGTAATTTCGTGCAATTTGGTTTCAAGTAGAACATGAGGTTGACGGAAACCCGGGGACTGCGCCTACCCGATGAGTCCCAAATGGGCGAAACCAGTCGTGGGCTGTTGATGGATTTTCATCAACCTTATGATATACATGTATCGCGATTTTCAAATAACGTAGCGACTGAAAAATGAGGTGGCCTGGTGCAGCACATTTAGTTGCCTGAGAACATCAAAAACGAGAGATTCAGCTGGGTTTCAGGTGAATCTCACGAACGAACCAAATTGGTTTGCAAAGGAGTGTATATTCGCTAAAAACTTTACCACTTCTTTGCACGCATCGATAAGCCATAAGGACGAATAAATTGATTTTTAATTTTAACTTGGGAGCTCTGGAGATTCAGTATGGAGTTATTGATGTCACCCGCAGTACTCTAGTAGATGAGAGGCAAACCACAGTGATGGACGGAGGCTAAAAAATCAAATAGCAAAGGGGACGCACACGCTGCCACACGGATACACTGAATGATCTGTCAAGTTATGTATTTATTTTAGCCAAATAAGCCAGCAAAACTTCACCCGCTCATCGGTTTCTACCGTAGGCATTAGGAAGTGTTTCCATGAACCAAACCCTAAGGGAGTATTAACGGATACATCGTGAAAATTAACAAAGACATTGGGTTATAGGTTTTAGTGCAGCACTCAGTATAGTGTCCAGCTTGGGTGACTTTACCAGCTGTGTAGCTATTCGCAAAGAACTGAAACAAAAATGCTTCATCATTTCATGAATACCTAGCCTCACAGTACTGTTACATCTCAGTACAAGACAGGTACATACTGGCCACAAAAATAAAGTATACGGTTTTGTACCAAGTAAAGTAATGAAAATGTCCGTAGAAAAGTTGAACTATACTTACTATGGCAATGACAGGGCTGCTTCGTGGCATAGTGTCTGGCAATTTTGCGTTAAGTGCCCCCGCTGGTTGAACAAGTTGCAAGTTATTGAAGCTGAAGTTGTGCATAAAAAGAGACGTTTTCTGTCATCTTGTTATTTTTCTGGGAAGAAAGAGAATAAACAGCCTGCCATACAGGTCCTTTTAAAACCTGCCACAATACTTGTGAGAGTGCAAACGTTCCAACCAGGCAAGATCAGATGCGCGTGGTCTACCAGATGACAGAATTCAACTGCGATCTGGCAGAAGCATTCTACGGGCAGTGAAAAGCGGCATTCCAGTTAATCACGATTATCAATCAGCTCTGTCCTAATTATGCTCAACTTGGCACACGATGAGCGACTGTGGATTTAGATTATAAGACGGCAGCTGTTTTCAGTCTGTTGCACCAATCCAATGAATCTGTGGTATCGCAAAAAACCAGATCATTCTGATGCACTGTTTTTCGAAGTCGATCGACTAAAAGAACGGCGATTCACTGAGCACTACAACGTACTCATTTCAATAGATGAAAATACTGTTCCAAAACATCCTATTTTGGCAAAATATGAAGCTGGACAAATTCATGAGTACTTGATAATAGACCCTCAGGTCAGGTGGATGTCAAACGCGTAAATATACCACCAAGATTCAGAGGAGTTTTGAACAGCGGTTAGGATGTCTATTTCACACTAAGCATCTGTATAGTGGGATAAATTAGAGGTGTTTAACATCAAGAAAACTGAAATAATATGCACAAAAAACAGAGGTGGATGAGAATCAACAATAGTTTTCGGCTTCATCCGACGTTAAGCCACTAAACTAATCTGTAAGGCCCGGAATTCGACACGAATGTTGTGGATGCAGAAGCTTCATAAGCCCTCGAAGATTGGCTGATGGTCAAAACTGGTGGTGAAAGCACTGGGAGTTTTTACTCAGTCCGATTTTCCCCACTGGTCCGCTGCGTTTAGCTGCGAACTCCGTCAATTCTTAAAACTGATTCTAGAAAGGTAGGCTGCAGATGCATTTCCAAATTTTATCACATTGACATCATTTTACTTGCAAAGACTACTAGTGAAAGGAAGAAGGCCTTCGCTGCGGAGTTATTTATTCGGAAAAGCCAGCTGACCGGTTACAGAGATTCGTTGCCTCCACCCATTCGACGGTCAAATCCAAGCAAATGTTACAAAGTGGCCCCACGAATTCCGCAACAGAATTCCCTTTTCCAGTCGACGCAAAGCAAAATTCTACGAAAAACACACACATCTCGCGTGCCTCCCGATCAGTAGTATCACCGTTACACTAGTAAACCTGTGAAGCCTAAAGACAAATTCTTGACACAATCAGATAAGTTTGCTGAAAGTCATCAACATCGCATGGCCAGTATTGCGCCACTTATAGATTCCCGGGTAGGTGCGGTCTCAGAATTGCCATCGAATTTATTTTAATCTTCTACAAAGTGTAACGTTCTTACATGATTATATCAGTTGCTATTGTTTTGTTGTGCCTGGCATGCCTTCTTAAAAGATTCGGTCTAAATTTTATTGCCATAAACGTAACCTGCAGATGTTGGAAGGCAGTTTTCAGTGACATCTGATTGTAAAACGGACAAAAAGGGACTGGAATCTGCTAATGTTACTGACACCATGGTCAAATGATCATGCGTCATAACGAACGAAATCTAGCCAGTGCTGAAAGTGCTGTCTGAATTACGACGGAAGTCACAGCACGGATTGGCTTGATGCTTTAGGATCTAAGCAGGAGACGATGTCAATACTTAAAGACGCCAGTGTCCTGAAAAGAAGCCGAAATGTCACTCAGTACAACTGATTCAGAGTCAAGTAGTGACTGTTTTTGTACGTAGAACTGTACCCATTAAATCGCGAAAAATAAGAAAGATGAGTTTGCACCTGTAATTTGTTCATAACTCACCAAACAATTAATAGAATGATAGCAAGTATACGAAAAAAATGGTATTGGAGAGCAAACAGAAGATGGTCAAACTTACTAAACGAAACAACATTGCAAGCGAATCAGCAAGAGCTGTGATGGAGGAACTTAATACGGTGCAGGTGATGTTTACACATATACCAGATGTGAACACGCAAGCAATCTTCCACTCAAGTGGATGTTGACAGCTTAACAAAAATTCTCAACGTGAAGTCTCGGTGAAGAAGGATATCGGGTAAACAAGTCTGCACCTTTTTATGACGAGTACTATAACCTCGTTTGCCTCGCAAGTGACACATACAGTTGGTCCAATAATTTTATCATACAGCTGGCAACAAAATATTTACAACCTTTGTGCTCGTTTTCCACCCTCGACCGACCAAAATAAACTGGACAATATTTTTCCAAGAATGTGCGATTAGCTTTATCGACAACGAAATAGCTGATTATTTCCACCGCACTAGGCCCAAAGGACGCCCGCGAACCTCTACGAAAGCTAGGGTACCTTGTATTACCTATTATGTATATATACTTATATAATTCTTGCGTTTATGATTTTGTGTTTTTAAAGTGGTTCGGTAGCTATAGCCGGCTATAGTTGAATCTCAAGTAATGTCGCTACTATTGCACAGATAAAAACAGCTCTAATAGTATATGGCGGCTGAATGGCTCAAGTCATCTGTGCCTTCCAACAAAATATCGGTTGCTCGGAAGTAGGGCCGGATTCACTTTATCTTTAAAAGTTTGCTGTCAAATTATATCACTTTATATTCCTTTTCTACATCAGAACAAAAACCGGGATTTGTAGAGTAGACAATTCAGCTAGAGGAATGAGCAAATAGTTATTTTTTTCATAACCAGAGAATAGGATAATAGATTTTCATCGGCTGCCTTAACAGAACCAGTAGTTTTTCCTCAGTCAAAAAAAGCAAAGTAGTTAATTGTTTTGCATAAAATATCCTAATGGGTCACTTAATAACCCTGGATTTTTAACCGATTTCAGCGAATCCTTAGCGTCCTACTTGATATCACTTCGCCTTCCTTCTGAGGAACTTGCTTTTTTTCAAGGTGATTTCAACAAAATATGTAACCAATAGCCTTTTTGGGTTCTTGAGAGATAGAATGTTTTGGCGTAACCAGCCTAGTCTGTATGTGACAGCATGTTATAGCGCTTGACTCCCTACTCGGTAATCCACATTTAGTTAATGTCAAGTGGTTTGGGCAGTTTGAGGTTTAGTTGGTTTCTCCATATCCCACTAGAACTCTTTCTGAAAGAAATCACGTAATTTCCGGGTGTGTTTTCAAGTTCGTTTAACCATGTAAGGAAATTTTTTTCACATTGCTTGGAGTAAACATGCTAGTGATCTAGTGTTTTTGTTTTCATTCATTGCGAAACGCACCTGTGTACACTCATCTTTACTTCCCGTGAAGTGGCCATCTGAAAGGAACAGGTTATCTTCCGATTTGAGCTCACACAAAACGTACAAAACAAGTTGATCACCGATGAAATAAGTGATATTTCGTTAGAACAAATTGGTAATATTGGACAAGCCAAAAGTACCAAATCTCCCTGGGCATTTCGTTCAAAGTTCGGGCTACATTCACGTATATGTGTCGGTGGATGATGCGGCAGGGTAAAATAGTCTCACCCACTGGATATTCTCCCAGGGAACCCAATTGATGAGATAATCCCTCAGTGACACTTATGAATTTTACCGTCCAACGTAATAGTCTAGCAGTAAACCCAGCCCAGTGTCACATTCCGGAGAACCAGGGTGGACCTCTTTTTCATTTCTCGGGAGGGGCGACGAGAGAATCCTTCATGTCGCGACAGTGACCTGTTTGGACTCTTCATACCCTGGTAGATATTTTTCGCGGTTTAAACCGCAGTTCTGACTCTTCTTGTTGTGCTACCGAAGAGTAAAATCCAGATAAGGATACTTTTATTGTTAAGTTGTTTCCAACCCCCTACATGATTCTTGGTCTCTGTTAAGGGATACCGAATAGCCCTGGGTCAACAAAATTTGATATTCAGCCATCAGCTATGCTGTCAAATTGCCTGCATAAGAAACGAGTCGTTTTGGCTAATTTGATCCGTCTGGTAACTGTTCCAGGAGTGCTGAGGATAGTTCTTCTGCGATCTCCCTATGAAAAGTCTTTTTCCGTTATGCTTAGAATCAAACATAGCAACAAACTGTAAGCTGTAGTGAAAGCTGTTTGAACTTTCTAAGAAGCAAACCAACTATTCCTCTGGTACTCTGCCAATCTCGCTAGTTATGTTCGGAGAAATCAATCCATAGCTGAAGCTGTATATTCACTCTTATTATTACTTACACTTAAAAAGGGCACATTTGGACTTCCAGAAGTATACTACGAATGTAGGAGCGGAGGGCAATTCGGTTACATAGGGGAATAAATAGCGAATTCGGGGCGCATCAGATGGGATAGTATTTGTTCACAATCACAACCAATCAAAGGTAACTAGTTTTAGCACCGATACACAAGCAAATCTTCATGAATTAAATGAATTTTTCTCCAGCGTACTAAATGACCAACACAGCGTGGACATCATACTACCAGGCAACAAGTATTTTAGTCATAAAAAATGCATTATGCACAGGAAGCATACTTTTATTCAACTTAATTATGACAACTTTAAGAGGTGTACATACGACAATTTGCACATTAACTACCAAGAGTTGACAGAAGGCCAAATGCTTGGTAGACGATTTTTAATTAATGACTCACGCGGCATTTCGGAAGATGTCCTGATACATGAGCACAAATATTGTGTGCGTAACTAAACATTACCGTATGTAGTTTTCATTCGGGATTTAATGATGCAACTAATGACAATCTATGCAAAAAGGCCGAGGAGCACGGTGCACCTGTTTGGTCGTAATTAGAAATCGTCAGTAGTGTGTAACTGGCGAAGCTGTGGAAGTTTCTAGCCCGCGCACTCCCGGCCAGCAGTTGAAGCTCTTAATGGTCTGGCCACTAGTGGGCGGTATGATTAGCTCGTAATTAGACGGGATAAGGTGCCGCTCATCCTTCAATCACCGAATCCACATCACGTGGTCACGTACTGATTGACTCTTCGAGAGGTGACTTCTTGGAACGAAAGTGATTACCGGTGGTGTTTACAGGAGGAATGCATTAGACGATCCGATGTGGTGTGCGCGTCTTTATATGCATTGTATTACTCAGAGTACTACAGAATTTGACACGGTTTCTGGAATGCTAGTTAGCTGTCAACAACATGTCATTAAAAGCCTACATTAACAGATCGCAGTGCGCCGTTCGATGCACACGATACTTCCAATACTAGAAAAATTGATTAAGTTTATGAATGTCAGGTTCAAAATGCTTGAGATCCCATAACAGAACGGCTAGAATTGAGAACAAACCTAGTACCTACTTGGAGCTCCTCTGTCGAACCATTCTCATTTATTCAAAATCGTATAAGCGACTGTCTCATTGGAAAACGTTGGGCCGAAGAGATTTGCGAGATGAAGACGGAATATGTTCATTTGTTTAGAAATGTATAGCAAACTAGGGATTCTGAGGCAGAAACGGTTTGAACTAAAGTTATTTAACTTTACCCGGGGAAATTGTGTTATCAACTCACGTGTATGACAGAGAAAAATGTTTACTGCCCTGTAAACTGAATAGTTCAGCCTAACAGAAATCTAAATATTATCACAGCTAACTTAAAGACTGTTTACCAAAGGGGCACAGTCTCGTACAGCAACCCGAACCGGGGATTACTCCATTACACTCATTCAAGTAGGTTGTGGATAAATCACTGCAAGATTACTGCTTGCTAAAGCAACTATTAACTGTTGGACTAGATAGGCTAATAAGTCGCTGAGTTTCGGGCTGCTAGGCGAATAGAAGCTTACAAGGACCCCAGTTATTTTGTTTATAGTCACACCACTTTTGGTTGAACGGTAATCCCCCTGTTCTGGCGTAATTGTTCTGGTGAGTCCACACCAAAGGGAAGGACTGGACTCGCGTTTCGCTCTTATCGGAGCTCATCAGTAATGCATGTACAGTGTCCGTCCCGGGATTTGAACCCCGGATATCTGACATACGAGGTGAGCGTGTAACCACTACTCCACCAGCGCACGTTGGACGCATCTGAATTTTAAAATCTGAACAGGCGAACCTGTTCACACTTGATTGATGTGATTGCTGTGTCCGACTCATCGAACGACAACCCAGTAACTGTCCTGGTGTTGACGATCGATCCTAGTTACAATTCAGGATTGCAAAATCAGCCAAGTTCAAAATATATTTGGAGAGATCACGACTTCCTATTAAGTCGGCTGCGTCCTAAAATAATGTCCCTCGAATATGTTATTCTCCGATTCGCATAAAACTTATCCGTCGCTTGTGAAAAGTGTGCGTGCTTGCAATGGGACGATGAAGCCCTGGTTATTAATAGTTTTTTCTTTCTGTGAAATGTTGATAGAGTATTTTTACACTTAATATTAATCCTCTTATAAACTGGCGAAACTAAATAATCTTTTGTTCATTTTCGGACATTCTGGCTACGGTAAAAAGTCAATAAACTTTTGATATATCTTCATTAAAGCTTTATATATATATATACATATATATAAGTTGTTCAAACTGATTACACTTGTTTGGTCAGGTATTTCGTGATCAAAAGCTCTCAGTTGTAATCAGACTAGCAACGCTGGTATATGGAAACCAGGAAGTATCTAACCTAACAGAACACCATCGAATTAATTGACCCTGAATCAGTCTGCTCACTGAAATATTGTGTAATCTGTCATAACTAAATCTCAGTAGTACTTATTTCGGAATTCACGCACAACAGCGAGAGAGGAGTCATCTCAATTAAAGCAAACTCTGCTTACAAATTTTCTAAACTCCTAAAATGAGTTGCAACCTTCTTACGCAAATGAATGTATTTGTCGAATTCTGTTCGATTCGGGTTCGAGTGGAATCAAACGGCTGATGAAAGCTTGAAGTTTGAGCCTACATGATGAGCTCTAGAGGGGCGAAAACCATCATGGGTTGTCAAAGTGTTTTCAGCAACGAGTAATGCATTACGTCTATACGTGTATCGGGATAGTTCAAATATATTAGTGACTGAAACATGAGGCGGAATTGTCCAGCACACTCAGCACACACTTAAGAACTTCACAAACAAGAAATTCAGCTATTTTCTAGGTCATTTTCTTGTCGAAGCCAAATTTATATCCAAATGAGTGTGTTTGTCGTAAAATAAAACCTGCTTAGCCATCAAAGGTTCAACCCCTCAATCCCTTCTGTTTTTTTTGGGACCCCTCAAATGTAGGAGAAAAGACTAGTTGCGTAAATCTTCGGTTAATAGGTTCAAATTAGTGACCATTGGTCGTCATTTGGGTATCGACCCATACACGAAACTGTCTTGAAATTCGATCGACTGGTGAGTTGGGTTGACGAAATCCCCTTAGCCATTCCTCTGGGCAGTTGTGTTGAAGCCTACTAAATGTCTGTCGTATTGGAATCGCGCTAAACAGTCGTTTTCTAACCGACTAAAGCAAGAAAATTTGGGGTGATGTTTGGTGGATATTCATTCCTGGTCGCATGACACAGGTACAGAAGTGCATGGTACGGGTAGTAGTTTGCTGAGACATTTCAGTCAAGTAAAACGGTGCGACCACTATGGTTTTGATATTTTTCCCCTCCTCCTAAGATCTTTCGGTGTTTTATTCTTCCCTGGATACACCTTTAAATATAATTCGTGACCATTATGCGGATCGCATTTTTGTGCCAAAAATATGCTTGATATCACGTTATGATCTGTTATAAATAAGTATAACAGTTATTTTTCATAAAGAAAACTACTAACAAGGTTGCTGAAAACTCTTCGACAGCCCACGACCGGTTTCGCCCTTCTTGGGGCTCATCAGGTAGGCGCAGTTCGCGTGGTTCCGTCAGCCTTATGTTCTACTTGGACCCAAATTGAACCGTTTCTGAAAAATATACTCATTTGCAAATCAATTTGGTTTCCACGAGAAGAGTTTCCAGCAACCTTGTGAGTAGTTTTCTTTATGAAACTATACAGCGATATCTCGAGTATCGTGCCAACTGAACCATAAGATAACAGCACATTCAGTTGTAGAATATCATAAATGAGAAATTCAGCTGAGCCCCTCGTGAAAACCAAAACTTGCAAGTGAGTGTATTTCTCGAAGTACAAACAGTTGTTTGGATACGGTGTTACGAAGAGCAAAATCGTCTTTTTGTGAAGTGAACCTTCTTCCGGACGCTGCTTCCACCTCACGCTCATTTTATTACTTCTATGCCAAAGTACGGATCACACAAAGGGTTTCACAGGCAATCACGTTCTGTTTTGTCCCGATGTCTAGATGAATTACTCACCGCTGTAAACGACCACCACTATCAGGACTGAACAAGTCTTTTTCCACAGTTTTTGTAGCTACGGTCTTAAGGTTTATAACTATGTGAAATGAAATACGTTAACCAACAGCAAACTCAAGTATTTCTAATTCTCTGATTAGACATTATGTGATCATTTTAGTGCATTGGTTTGACTTACGCTCATAAGAGGTATTTTTGGGCTGCTGTTAGCTTGCAGACCAAACACAACCTATCACAGTCACGAACAACTCAACTGCAATGATTTTTCACGTACCTCTTACTGAGTAACCTGTAAAGTCGTCCTAATTTCACCATACGGTGACTTAAAGCTGTGGATTTCAACCGCCATAGACAGCAGCAACGACTGTATTACATAATGCTCGCTCTACTATCAGCTAAACAATGCCAAAAAACAATACAAGTTTCACTTTCGATATTCTGTTGTACATAAAAGAATATTCATACATAAGATTGTCTTTCACCCTTCTGTGTTTACATTTCATGTCCTTATTGGAACACCGAAATGAGGTGTTATTTCAACTGTCTGTTTTGCCAGGTTTGTTTATTATATACATCCACTATTCCGATTGCAATACACCTTCATCAACATATGTCACAATAGATAAAATAAGACCAAAGAATTTACTTTGTTAGATTTTACCTTTTATCATTTCCGAAAAGCAGAAGTGACTGTTTGATAAAAGAATCGTTTCATCTCCATGCAAATTTGGGACTTTTCTCATCTTTTGGGGATCCTGGGTTACTTTCTTGTGTTCACAGGTATTCATGTGTGTAACAACGAAAAGCTGAGCTAGGTTCCAGAATAACTGAAAAAACGAGCTGGAAGAGTAATTATCAGCAGCTTCTTCTGAGTGAGTTCAGAGTAGTGGTTCGAGTATTCAGAAAAACACGATTCTTGGCATACTTTCTGATGAATTTCCTTCAGTTCGTGCTGTATCTGCACAGCAAATTTGGGTGCACGTTCATAATGACTACTGATTTTATGCTGAATATCATTTTTCCAGTTTTAAATGAACATTCTAACTGGTTAGACTCCCGTGGTCTGTCGAATGAAAGTAAGAAAAAAGTTCTTGAATTCTCCTGATCGGTTTAATGTGCTTTGTGAAACCTTCTAAGGGCAATAAATTCGACAAGTGATATTTGAATAACTGTGGATGTTAATTTCCTAAAGACTTCAGAAAAAGAAAATCATTCAGAATGAGCTCCATTCTAATGAAAGCACTCAGAAGCAAAGACCTGGTTGGGAGCACTCAGCCACATGATGGTCTCTCCGCTCACTGCAGCACAGTAAGTGACCGCAGAATAAGTGAGTATGTGGCACTTGGAATGATGGCTTCACACCGTCGTCTCCAGATCAGTTTGAGCAGCTCGTGATTTGGTTTATCAGACTTGACGTTTTCCTGAAAAATCAGTTGACCACCGACAGTTAGACGAAACACCCCACCAGGTTATTCACTGGTGAGTCTCAACATTTTCTGGATGAATATCAGTGTAGCATGGCGTACTGTTTATACAATTCGCATCACTTTTCAGTTGAATCGGAATAAGGTATCCTGCAGCATTGAGTAAAGAAATGGTTTATTGCGTCTTTCGCCTTTAGGGTGGAGTTCATAGACGGCATGTAAGCTTTCAGATAGGTCTTCAACTACAATTCACTCCAACCCAGTTTCGTTTTATCCAAATCAGCAGCGCTGGAGTGTTGGTCCACTGTGTAATCAGATTTATTTCCAGTAAAATTATCATTGATCCGAATACTGTAGGACGGTTCACATGGGTTACCTAGGTGACTTCCAGGTTTAAGGAATGTTCAGCAGACCTATTATCGCCAGTCTTATGGAACATTTGTTTTACGCTTCTACTAAGAGAATGTTTTGGCGTGTTTGACACACTAGTGTTTATTGGTGGCACAACGAATTTGTCGAGAAGTGGATTGTTCCTGCGTCACAGAAAAAGACCATTAGGATAGGACAGTCAAATCAGTCAACAACCAATCAAAGACAAACTAAGGCACAGGGTACAGAAAATATACCGGTTGCAAAAATCCGCCTTTTTAATGTAGGATGAGTTTGCTACTCTTCTGGAGTTCTTCACTGAATATTCATATCACACTGTTCGGCCAGTTTGGAACATCATGAGAATTCATCGCGAACTTGCAAATTTGATTCGTCGATATACTGCTTGAGGGATAAGGGTAGTCTCTCCGAATACAAACCGCAGAAGGTATTTGGAGCCAAGCCAAACTGCAGTTTTGATGATCGGTCTGACTGAAAAATGTTGCGAACGTCAATAAGCCTAGTAATGGGCAGATAAAATAGTAGCTAGGGTGCCTCTGGTCCCGAAGCACAACCACCAACATCACCAGGCTCTGGTGGACTTTTTGGGCTTCAGAGTGATTCAGAAACTAAAAAAGTTTATGCAATAACGAACGGGAAGCCTGTTTTTTTATCAAAAGATCAATAGATCTGGCAAATGTAAGCTCGTTATATAGAAATATCGAAAGTCATATCTATTCCAAAAAACTTGAAATGTCTGATGAAAACGCTCTTCATGGACGTTAGTTAACAAGATACAATTATTCTCCTTTGCTCAGTGTACGAGAATCCGGTGTCCTTGGGCGATTCTTCTTTTACTTTACCGTTGATGAGTCCCAACCCAGATGGTCTATTACCTGGTCACTTTGCCAAAGATGCAGCCTATGGTAACATACACATTTGAATAGCTTATAGAATAGGATCTTGGTTAGGTGACACCTTAATAAGAAATAAGGATTGGCTCATTACACTTCTAAGTAGCCGGCAACTAACTTTGCCTAAATCAGCCATACTGGGGTGAAGGGTGCCAGCTATCAAACTCTGGTACCAGGTGGCTTTTCCACCTCTATATTTATGTCAGAATGAGATGACACTGCATTTTTGTAGAGGATGTTTAGCAAGTGGAACCTATGAGGAATGTGTGAGTAGTTCAGCTTCATTTTCTCAACTGAGCCGGAGATTGAGTATGCGTCAAGATGAAGATAGTAAAACGTTCCTTGCCTCCTTGTAAAATTGGTCCGACAGCCCACTTTCTGATGAAACTATCAAATTATTTATAGTAGACTCTTTAAAAAGACACAATCAAGAGCTGCATACAGTTGAAAACCATTGTGCAGTGGGTAGCTAACGCGTAGTTTCCGCTGATCTCAAAGTACGGGTGGCCTCTGCGGTACGGCAAAAAACATTTTAGGCAGTATCACACAAGTATTTGCATAAATAAGGCTGCTGTATTTGGCCGTTGCACTAGTTGAAACGGACAGAAAAGCTTCATTGATGATAGGTGTAGATTATTCCTTTGGTCCCTCAAAGGAACTCTCCGTATTGTACGCCAACACGAAACAGGCTAATAAAACTTCAGTGTGAATATGATATTCTCGAAAAAATAAAGGCGGATAGAATGTTGAAATCGTATGATCGAAATATTGTCTAATAGTTCATATAATCTAGTCAATTTTGTTTTTGTCGGACCCCATGCAATCCTTTAAACCAGATCACGCTTGTCTTTCAGTGCAAGATTGTGCAGCCTAAAAGAAAGACGAGCCTCTGTTTTATGGAGATAGGGAGTCTAAGCACTTCAGTTCCACTACTTTTGACTGGATGGCTACGGTACAAAGATCAATACAATATCATAGTGGTATAATAATCACTTTAAATAAAACTGTGAACGAGAAACCAAGACGGGTTACTGACTTGTATTTTGAATCGCCTCGGAATTGAAGCGGGCCATTGAGTACGATCCGATTGACTGTACGCTCTGCCAACTGATCGTCGAAATTCACTTGAGCATCATTAATTAGATACTAAGGATCTTATATCTGCCGTTGTCATTTATCTAGAGTTCATGTTTGGATGCTATTCTTCAGCCGTCATCCAGGATTTCGTTAGCAGTATCCAGGTTGCCCTCTAAGATTTCGTTTAACTTGGAATCCCTAAACTAACTGGCTGCCATCAACAGTAAATACGTTTTCATGTACCGGCTGAAACATGTGTCTTTTTTGCTACCTTTAACGTGTGAAAGATGAAACATTCAACCCGAAGTCGATTAAATCGTCAAGGGTTATCCAAAATTTGGAAAAATACTGTATTTCATTCTGCAGCAAACAGGTAATCTCAAGAGAATTTCACGCTCACTTTGGGTCTTGCGCAGTCACGCTTGCGGTTCCTTTCGACTATGTTAAGTGAAAGTGAAATTATTCGACATTCGGGTACTTGAGGTTCACCACTGAACGTTCTTTTGGATACTTATGTTGCTTTTTACTCGGAACTACTTTTGAAATCTACCCGTCAATACATTTTACAGTTCCTCACAATGCTTTCGTTTGTTTTACAAAAGACATTGTTGTGTTGTTTTTAAAAAAACTTTTGTCGTTCGGTTTAGGCAACCTAGTCATCAAGTATATAATACTAATTCCGTGCCCTTTGGTTATTAGGGGTTGGCCAGTGCTAGGGGGTAAAGAAAGTTAGTGACAATGAACCAAATGTAGCACCAATGATATTTTATTTCGATTGTTGTAAGCTGGCCTGGTATGCTTCTTTAAACCTCATCATGTGAGTTATTTGTTTGGCGGTGCAGACCGCTTTGCGTAAACACACGTTCTGTACTTAATAATTGAAATAAAACAGTTATGTGGCTTTGGTCTTCATCATGTGTTGCACTTTTGCCTTTCTGAAAGTTCTTCTAACCACAGATGTTTATGGTGATTAATTTTTGAGTCCTCTGCGTAAAACCCTGTGGATTTACTTCATCTCACATTCTTCGTATGTGTTTGGGCGTCACAAGTGTGTAGTTTTCGTTTTTGCTCTGCCCTTCATGTTTGGCGGCAAAACTAGCCACAATAGCTTAAAATATTGTTGTCTGTTTAATGATCTGGAGATGAAGATTGCGCCCGCCTTTCGAATTGTTTGTTTTGGACTAAAAGCTTTATATCTCCTTTTGTCTTCCATCGTCTTTGCGGTACTATGTATCCACCCTAGTCTAGCCGATATATTTTACCTTGCGCATGGATATTAAGTCATCTGCCTTTAACTCCTGAACGGTCATATATACCCAATGGCTAGCGTGCCTTATGTAAAACATTTCTTCCTTTGATCTGCTCTTCGATTTTTTCCCTTAATGTTAGCATGAGCTTTTTATATATTGCCCCTAATATGTGCTCCGTGATTATGCCCATCCTGCACATTCTATTGATTTAACCTCAGTATAACAGGGTCAATCTACTGGCCTTTCCAGGCACTCTTAGGCCACTTCATCATTTAATTTAACTATCGTAATAAACATGTACCTGCCATATTTTCACTTAGACCCTTAAATCATGCATAGCGTGCTTGGGAGACTTGGCAAACTGATGATGAGATGCAGGATCAATCTTGGGACAAGATTAAAACATTTATTTGGCAACCTTTCCTTAAACGTCACCCTGCTGACTTAAAACAGAGGCTGGTTTTTTAGACAAAACTTCCAATTCAGTCATGAAACCATCCAATTTATGCCAATACTATAGATATTTATTGATAGCATTCTTGGTTGGCAAAGTGGAAAGTATTTCTGGATCTATGATATTATTTGCTGATATCCTGTGGACTTTCATCATGTCTCATATAACAGCAACATGTTTGATAGTTATATACGTACATCACTTAGACCAAATTTGACTGAATGTGCGGCGTATGTACCAAACGGATAAAGCCAATCTCCAGTAAATTAACACTTTGAGTACTGGAAGTTAACTAGTCATGCGGTCAGCAGTACCCTCCTATTTTAGTTAAATGCCTACTGATCTAACACTCACCGCGTTCCACTCATGTGGTTGCGCGTGATTTGGTTCTTTTCGGATGTCCATGCTTATTGCTGACGAGCAAGTAAAAAGGTTAGAGAGCGTTTACTTGTATTTCTAAGGATACACCTAAGCCTCGTTTAGTAACTTGTTGAAAACACACCTGCTACAGAGAATTAGGTAAGGTTGTATTAAAAACCCACCAAGTACATGGCTTGCATCGTATAGATGAAAGGTCATTGTGGGAAAATTTAGTCGTCAATGCAACCGGTTAAATGTGAAATATTGTTCATACCACAGTTCTGCAGCAGCTCCTACTCCTTACTCTCAACGGCTGGGATAAGCCCGGGTTGTAAGAATGTAAGTGTGACTGAGTGCCAAACGTAATTCGGAAGCTGTTGTGAGCTGAACATTCGTGAGCAAGGATCTCTCGCATCAAAAGGCATGAGAGTGAATGCGAAAGTTTCATTTCTATGGCTCGGTGATCATAAATGATGATTAGATGTCGCTAAACACCACGGCATATGTCAAAACATCGTACCCATGCCTGTTTGGTAAACAAAATCGACACTAACTCTTCTTGTATTTCTTTCCGGTTCCAAGGAGTACTTAATCCAGATTTTTAAACCGACCACATGTTCAGTAATTACCTCACGAAACTTCTTATCTATGTGAATATGCACATGTTGGACTGATCAGTCAGTGGTTTTCGAGAGAGCTTAGATTTCCTTGCTTAAGTTTCTCTTCTTCTCGATTTCTGATTTCATTCTCTTAGAACAGCGCTGCACAACAGGGTGAATTTAAAAGCCCAAATCTGAGACAAGCCAAATGTATACCATTGTGATGAACATGACTGATGCTCTATTCTCGATTTCTATTTCATTCTCTTAGAACAGCGCTGCACAACAGGGTGAATTTAAAAGCCCAAATCTGAGACAAGCCAAATGTATACCATTTGGGTGAACATGACTGATGCTCTATTCATTGCTCTATTCATTAGTCTCTTGTTTTAATATTCCATATGCTGTACAAATTCGCCAATTCGAATACATACGTGCTTGTTGCCACTCTTCGCTGAATTCTGGATTTCTAGTTTGTCGGGTTATACCGATATACGTACGAAACTTAATTCCCACATTTTGGCGTCGCGATTGGAACGATTCATCATGCCTGCCGAAATGGAACCATTAGATGTTAATTCAACTGCGCGTGACGTAGAGGATTATTTGGGACGATTCGACACATGGTGTCTCACAAAATCCGATATGGATGAAAAGAAACCCACTGCATATTTCCTACATTTCATTGGCAAGGAGGCGTATACTTTGATCAAGAATTTAGTATATCCTAAATGTCCAATTGATATTTCTTACACTGAATTGAAGAAAAAAGTTCTTCAACACTTCAAACCGATTAACTTCGTAGCAGCCGAAAGAGCTAAGTTCAATATGTTAACCCGCTCTCATTCTAAGTCGGTCCGTGATTTCGTGTTACGGCTGCAGACACAGGCAGCCAAATGTGACTAGGGTGCCCAATTGGAAGACCAGCGGCGTGATAGACTCATTGCTGGCATTCAACTGCCCGAATTACAGCAGAAGCTGTTACTCTGTCCGGATCAGAAATCTCAAACTATTCGGAAAATATGTGAGCAGTATGAAGATGTGAAGCTTGTGACGAAGACTAAGGAAGCAGTCTTGTTAAATTATTCTAAAAGAAATAATTCGAGGATGCGGACTAACAACAAATTCAAACCTCGAACATATTCTCGTGCCTCAAATCCATCAAAATCTCACTTCTCAGATCGTAACCCTAATCCGATGGCTCAAAAATTTGGGAAATGTGAGTCTTGTGGACGAAACCATTCCAGATATTCATGCCCCCACAGACGAGCGTCCGTTACTCCGGATGGTTTGCTGTGTTTTGAGGATAGAGTTGTCATTCCACCGACTCCGCGAGCGGCTGTTCTTGCAGATTTACACTCTGGTCATCTAGGTGTCGGTAAAATGGAATCCCTTGCACGCTTGTCATGCTGGTGGCCGGAACTGGATGCTGATATCAAGCATACTGCTAAGAATTGTGTTAAGTGTGCACATAAGATTCATAACAAGTCTTCACAGTGGCATCCGTGGCCAGTTACTTGTGAAGCATTTCAACGAGTTCATGCTGACTACTGTGGTCCTTTTCTTGGTAAATACTATGCTTTAATTCTTATTGACGCATATTCCCGTTGGTCCGAGGTTTTTCACTCAGCAAGCCTTGAGGAAAGTATTCAGCCACGAAGGTGTACCAACTGTTTTGGTCACTGACAACGGCACACACTTCACTGCAAAATTCCTCGAGGAATGGTTGAAGGGTCTTGGTTGTCGACATCTGTTTACTGCTCGGCGACATCCCCAGTCGAATGGACTTGCTGAAAATTTTGTCCGAATACTTAAATCTGCTATTATTTCACTCTCTCCCACTACTTTTGTGGAATTGGACCGTGGGATTGATAATTTTCTAATGCAATACAGGAACGCCGTCCATTCCGTTACTGGGAAGAGTCCCGCGCTTCTATTTAAATCTCGTTCGTTGCGTACGAGTCTTGACTGTGCCAAAACGGCTGATGTTACATTTTTCAAGGGTAATGATTTACGACCCGCAACAGGAATAGTGCTTTCATCAAATGGCAAACGAATGGTCACAATTCTCGATTTGGATGATCTCTCTTGTCATCGGAGACACATTGACCAGGTTGAGTTCAATACCAGAGGTCAGTCTGTTAACGGCACTCCTGCTGTTTCAAATACTAATGAGTCCTTTGTAGATGATCTTGTGGTATCCGAACAAAATGTTGTATCTGAAGAACGTACTACCTGTGAAGACACTGAAGTTTCCATTCCGAGAAGATCCGAAAGATTGCGATCAAGACCACCACTGGACTATAAACACCCGCACGCTCATTCAAGGTGTGGCGGATGTGATGGACATAACTGATGCTCTATTCATTGCTCTATTCATTAGTCTCTTGTTTTAATATTCCATATGCTGTACATATTCGCCAATTCGAATACATACGTGCTTGTTGCCACTCTTCGCTGAATTCTGGATTTCTAGTTTGTCCGGTTATACCGATATACGTACGAAACTTAATTCCCACTACCATCCAGTCCTCGAGGACTTTTTGGGCTTTGCCTACAGGCATTTCCATTACCCTAGGCATACCAAAATCTTCACTGACTACTTTGAAAGACTCATTAGAGTAAGGATACTCAGGCGCTAGGACTAGGCTTGCGTCTTCCCCAATGATGAACCTTGTAAATGATGAGAATAGTAGTTAGTGCCTTAGAACCTTCTGACGTAGTAAACATTCCGCATTATTCCTCCAGTTGACCCAAGTACCCCGTGAGCTGCTTGCTGCACACATGTGTAATATACTCAATGGTTGTTGTTCACGTTTCGCGCCAGCTTTCATTCTGGAAGCCATTTTGCACAATATTTTGTCATCGGTCGTGTCGGTGCTCATCTGCGACGTAGAAGCCCACAATCGCCAACAAGCGTGCAACATTTCAGCCTGCCAAAAGTCTTCAGCTGGCGGAGTTTGGGAAACTCAGAAAGCTTCTAACGTAGGAATGATTTCTATGAAACTTTCTTAACTGGACATATTCACCAGCAACGTCCTTACAAGTCAGATGCAACTGTGCCACAAAGCCAAGCTAACCGCACAAGCCTTGAAGTCGGTTTCTTGCAAATGGCGTTTAAATCCACTGTAGTTCATTGAAATGCCTTAATTTTCAGTAGAAAATTGGAATTTATGATTGCATTGCTGATTTTCTTCAGTAGGCGACGAGTTGCTTAGGATTGCGTGGCAATATTTTGAATATTATGTGCAGAATGGATGGGATTTCTGGGGTCTCCATACGTTTGGTTCCCCTACGCATTGACAACTTTCTCGTTGTTGGGCTCTATGTCACAGCATATAGCCAAATTTTACTGCTTTCTTAAGAGATATTGGAACGTAAGAACTACTCACAAATAGCATAAACTCATTGCGGCCACAGGAAATTTGCACGAAACTTAAGCATTTGAGACTATGCACGAGTAGGACCGCAGTACTTTCAAAGGATAAACTATGTTGATGTTCCTATGGCTTAACAAAGTCTTGGTGGCCGACATTTTAACCACATCTGGAATGAACCAAGTCAGTTCATGCAGCATTTTAAAAATGTTCCTAATAGCTTGGATGCTGCCTGAACTTTGTGGGATAGACATTGAGATAGTTTCTTCTTTTGGTTCAGTTAATATTTCCATAATGCTCCTTATTTAAGAGGCTTTCAGGAAAGCCTGGTGAATGAGCATCACTATTACCACAACTTTTCGATTCTTCATTTTTGTGACCTATGAGGTGATCATGGAGGGCCTTGTAGGAGCACTTTGGATGCTATATTTAGACCCCGATTCGTCACCTACTGTTGAAATTGCTTTGCTCACCTATGCGAGGAAGATAGCAATGAGAACGAACGAGGACTACAACTCTGGTATTCAACCACCAAGTCCCTATCATCTAGGCCACAGGGGTTGTGCACTATCTGTCGCATCACATATTAATAGTGATCCCTGAATGACGTTTCACATCGACAAAACGTTTCAAATACCTGTGTGCCGTTGAGCATCATTGGGAAACGGGACCGATGCGAAGAATTGGAGGTTTCGTCCCTTCAGCCAGATTTCCTTCGAAAGATTGTTTATTGAGAGTTCACTCACCCGTGGCAGGTTAAAACAAAAAGACGATAAATTACACAAAGTCGGTTTGATTATTAGATATATGAGCAGGTAAACGGAGCGTTCTTTGCTTCAACAGTGAGAAATGGGGCCTTTCATCATCTTACTCTCGTCATAAGCTAATGAAGGGTAAAGCGGTGCTCAACTAGAGGGTTCTATTCATGGATTCATGGATTCACGGATTGATACACAGGATCGAGGCTTTTGCCCAAGTTTCCCGGGTCGGTTTTGTTCTTGTCGGTCAGTGGCTGTCATTCGCCTGAAAGGCACAAGTGAAAAAAGGGTGTAGCACTGCTCTTTATGTTCTCAGCGCACGGCAGTATGCTCGCCAGCGCGAGGATTCGCATAAATAAATGTCTAATAGTGCTTTAAATTGGGTTCGAGAAGGAGCGTGGACAACCGTCGGAGGGAGGTCATTCCACGCAGCTACTACCCGAAATGAAAAAAGTTTTGTCTAATGAATGTGTGTGCCCTGAGCTTGGAAATTTTCTTACTATGTCCTCGCCGGGTGTTTGCTGGGTCAACGGTGAAAAACCTGTTTGTCAAGCTTTGTTCAAACAGGGCGTAAGCAAGAATTAGGTACCCTCGGAGGCGACGATACTCCAGGGGAAAGAGATCAAGCATCGCGAGACGCGTTTCGTAGTCCACGGATTTGAGGCCGGCAACCATTCTCGTGGCGGCCCGCTGGACACGCTCAATGAGGGTGACGTCTTTCGTACGTCCTGAGTAGACAACTTGGTTGGCGTACTCCAGGAGCGGTCTGACGTAGGCCCCATAGAGTATTTGGAAGTCCATGCGAGTAATACGGGAGAAGGTACGTCGCATCATCCGTAAAATGGTGAATGCCAATCGGGCCGATTTCTCATGGTGTAGTGAGAAGGACAAGTTTGAGGAGACCCAGATTCCCAAATCCTTTTTGGCATCTATCCTCATGATGTCTTCTCTGGTCCTTTCTCACCATGCATAACAACGGCATTCGCTGAGTCTCCTCCAAAACGATATATGAACGCACTTTTCATCATTCAGAGGAAGGTGCCAGCCCAACGACTACTACTCGGCAGCGTCTACATCCATTTGGAGGGCACTAGCATTGGCACTCCAGGATTTCAACTAGTCCGCAAAAAGTAGACATGGACTCGCAAGAATGTATGGGAGGTCGTTGACGTAGATCAGAAACAGCACTGGTCCCAGGACGGAGATTTGGGGGACTCCATTGGAGACAGGCGCTGGAGAAGAGTAGATCGAGCCCATTCTCACTTAGAATGATCTGTCTGATAGGAGATATCAGGTTGCTGTAAGTAAAGTGACCTAGGATAGCTCGCTTCAGAATGCGTTCCATCACCTTGCACGCCACGCTAGTGGGGTTCATAGGCCTGTAGCTGCCGGGCGATAGTCGGTCACCAGCTTTGTAGATTGGCGTGACACTCGCTTCCTTCCAAGCAGAGGAAAGACGGCCTTCGTGAAGCGACTGACGAAACACCAGGTGTAAATGATTTGCCAATGTTGAGGACGTTTCCTTCAGGATCCTTGGAGGGACCTCATCAGGCCCCAACGAGCAGAATGGGTTGATCTTGTGCAAGGGTTGATGAATTTCTTCCACGGCGGAGACCAAGTCGGTTATGAGCTGTTCGTAGTTCCCCCCTGACAAGAGCGGATGCGACAAAGACGCTGGGGATGAGTGTGGACAGGCATAGTGTTCTCTGTAAACCTCACACACGACTGTTGGGTCATTCGTCGGTCCTCTGTTTCTGTCCCTCAAGGAGAACGCGGATGGATTGTTTCTGCGGCGATGTCTCAGGTACTTGAACAGTACGTTTTTGTTTTTTCGAGCGAGGTCCAGAATGGCGGCTTGGTTTCGTATGTTCCATTGGCGGATTTCCAACTTACAGCGATTCCGCATTTTACGAAATGCTAGCTCATCTTCTGTGTCCCCTGAGGTCAACTTTTTGAAAAAGAGTTTTGATCTTTTTTCCAGAAGTCGCCGAATCCTTTTTGGCAGCCTGCGGTTCACCCGAGTGCGTGCCGGTTTTCTTGGGACGAATGTCGCGTCAGCCCCGTGGACATTCTGGACAATGGTCCTATATAGTTCTTCCACCGGAGCTGGTCTCAGTGTGACTTGTTCAAGGAAGATGCGCATTCCTGAGAAGTCTGCACGGTAGAAGTCTCGAAGCCACGTTTGAGGTTTGGGATTTCTGGCCCAACAGCAGATGAAATCAAAGGTCAGCACACAGTGGTCGCTATGCCCCAGTGGAGCGTTAATTGTTACCTGATCAACGAAGTGTCTTTCGTTGGTGATGACCAAAACCAGGAGGGATGGTAGTTGGCCTGCGCGGTATCTGGTGGGTGCAGCGACGTATTGGGTCCAAGCGCTCTGTTGAACGAGTTCTAACGGCGCAGCTGCCAATCCTCTTGGTGGTTGGACAAGCACCTTCATCTGAATGACGAAAAGTGCGTCCAGATGTCGTGCATGTCGAAAATTGACCAGAAGACATCCCATGGGTAGATGCCAAACAGGATTTGTGTATCTGGTTATCTTTAAAATGTCTTCACGGCATAATGAGAAAATGCAGCGAAAGCATACGCCGTTCTACGAGTGATTTGGCGCAGCTTCTCCCGTATTACTCGGAAGCACTTTCAGATACCCACTAGAGACTGTCAGACCGCTTCTTGAATATGCCATCCAAGTTGCCAACATAGGGTACCAGAACGACGTGACCTTAAATGTGCATATCCAACGAGCTCCCATAAAAATGGTCTGGTCTTGTCACTAAACGGCATTGTTCGGCTGAAAGGCGCACACTAAGGGACGGAACAGCACTCATTTAAGGTCCCCTGGGCTGGAAAAAACACCAAGAATCACACTAAATAATGGAGCTGACCCTTATGTGCGGCGTCGACAGAACAGTGCTCCACGCACCAATTACCCAAAATGAGAATAAACGGTTGCCTAAGATGGTGGTTATTTTAAAGGGTATGCGCCCCTTCACTGTGATTTACCCTGGTGGTAGAGAATCGGCCGCTGGGGCCAGTTGTTTGTCTGCCTTTCTGTTCACAGTTTTTGAGGCCCACCTGGGAAGCCCTATGGTCAGCGGGGAACTTCCCATTTCCAGTTTGTCACATAGATGTCCGATTTAGCTAGGCTTGCATGAAGGTTCACCTGATTATACGTCGCCGGTTTCATTTACCACCACACCAGAAGACTTTCTTTTCGCGTCCTGTTCAGCAACTATGATGACATGTGACTCTGCCGTCAAGTTGATCTGCTAACCCAGCAAACCGTACCCGGTACCCACGCAAGCGGCCTAGTGAGTCTCAACGTTCGCGGCATCCGGATGGTTCTGGACGTGCACCTTCCTCAACAGTTCGCTTATTTACATCTGTTCTTGATGCATGGTCAAAGGAATGCTGATCAACACGCGCAGCCATACCAATAGATTCAAGTATTGTGTTCTTCACTGCATATCACCGCCACGCATAACAGCACGTATATTTATATGTGTTGAAGTCCAGTCCTCTAAGCCACATTTTGGAACCGCTCATGCCAACACGAATCTAGTTCGACGGAGGGTGTTATGTAGTGGTCCAGAAATTAACCTTCTGCTTGTGATTTGTGAATACCTTTGTCTCCATGAGAACCCTTCTCTCATCCTTGGTGTGCAAAGCGGTGCAAGAAGATCTGGCAGGGCATCTTTGACGTGGGAACTGACTGGTGTCACCAGGGGCATTGACAGCGCATGTCGTGTCGGTACTACACGTCGGTAACATCGGGCTCTCTCACTTAATCTCCGACTGATTGTTAAACAAAACAAAATCCAAGTAGGACAGTGCAGCTTCTTACTTCGTACAACAGGGGTATTCTTCAACGGCGAAATGACAGGAACAAAACCGTGAATTGTTGAAAAGTCAATCTACTAATATTTTATTTTATTTTTTGGTTAACTTCCTTCCCGCGAGGCAAAGATTTGTTGCAAGTTGTTGAAAACTAGTCGATGCTCACTGTGAGCTCGGGATTCGTATTTTAATGGCTACCATGGCTGAACATGTTTTTTCGTTAAAGCGATAAATAATTTTGTAGGGGGCTCCGATTTTCCACGTTTTATTCCTTCAATTAATTTCAAATCGAGATGAAAGAATACATGACTAATAATTATATGGTTTTTGTTACATCTGATCACTTTTCCTACGCCAGCGCCTAATGCCATAAAATACTCCCCAGTAAGGAACACAACAGGTTTATTGCGAAAAATCGAATCCAACACTTACCAGGGACCTCACGCTATTTGAATGTTACTCTTATCGATTGACTGTTGCTGGATTGATCGAACGCTTGATTGGTCAGGATGCTTGCCGGTTTTCCCATCAAGATTTCGGTGGAGGTTTGGATCTCAGTATGTTCCGAGCGTTCTGAGTTACTTTCAGGAAGCTGACATTCCTGATGCCTCCCACTTTTGGCCCTTCAACGTGAGATTGTCGGTGCGGATCAAGTTGAAGTTGTTGCACCGGTCTTCAGGCGCGACCGCTACGGTGACCCGGTTGCAGCAATGGATTTGTCTTAAACAGTGCATATCAAGCGGTGGCTATTAGTCCTGATCTTGTGAGGTCAGATATTTCGGACAGCCGGTTGAGTTCTGTTAAATGTCATTCCGCTTTTGGGATCGAGCACTCAGTCAGCCGTAGCTGATTGGCATTGCAGATTGCATTTCAATTATCCCACATGAACGCTGTGAACCACCAGGCCAGTTCTTTTGAGGATGACTCCAACAGTCAATTTTCGTTGCCCGGGGCGACAGCCCCTGGCAATCACAGGGTTTCCAGGCCTGTTCCTTGGTTGCCCTCATGTCGGTGATTGAAGCACCTAAGTGTTGATAGAATGGCATCGCGGGTAAGTCTTAATGGTTTGTTCATCATCATCTCTGCTGGAGGACAACCGTCGGGAGACTGTAGGTTACGAGTTGCTTTGTAGTTTGGCAGAAACGCATCAAAGACCTGTGCCACGGTCCGTTTCCCTTCTGCTTTCGTCAGCGCGTGTTTGAATGTGTTCACGAGCCGTTGAGCTTGGTCGTTAGATTGGGATCTAATGGTGGAACAGTAAAATTTGTGATGCCGTGTCTTCAAACGAATTCACCAAACTGGTGAGATGTAACCCAGTAGCATTGTCGAACACACCACTTTTCGGGAGGCCGATTGTTGAAAACCAATGCCGTAATTTAGTGATGGTTGCCACCGTTGTTGTCCCAGTCATAGTACGGGCTTCGAGCCACTTACCGAATGCACCGACAACGATAAAGAAGCTTTGTCCGTACTTGCTCCGGTAAAATCAACATGGATGCGCGACCGTGGTTTTTCGGGCTGTGACGAGGTCTGCGGTGACTGTCGATTGGGTAATTTCTGATCCACTGCGCATCTTCGGCATACCTGCCCCATGTGTTCATCCATACCGGGCCAGCAGACATAGCTGCGAGGAACAACCTTCGTGCAGCTTATCCTTGGATGTAAACTTGAGAACTTTGCTAGGGCCTGTTCGGTGGGAGTGAGGATTCGGTCACTAAAGGGAAGACAGCCACTGACAACAGATGAAGAAATCCGTCGGTGGAAAAGTTCCCAAAGTTCTCCTGGTGGACAGGTTGTTGGCCACCTTGATTAGTGGTACTCCATTGCCTCTTGTTATGCTGTCATTTTGGTGGCACCTCGAATGGTGTCAAATGTCGCGGGTAGTTGGCTCATGGTCTTCAACACCACAGCACGGACTGCCGATTCTACGGCAACGGTTGCTATGATGGTGTATTCTAGTTCGATTACATGAGAAACAATTAAGTGCGTAAGCGCATCGACCTGTTTAGTTTATTCGGTTGAGACTTACTTCTTAATGAAGTTGTAACCAAGCTAAATCGTTCCTCATCGTTGTAAACGGTTGGCCATGTAGACCGAAACACCCTTCTTCGAACAAAATATAGCCAGCAGTTGTTTGTGACCCATCAAAATTATGCAGTGCTGCCCGTAAAAACTTTTGTGAAACTTTTTCACCCCTAAAGTGATGGTTAAAGCTTCGTTCTCAATCTGTCCGTGATCCCAATCAGCTCGATCCAGAGACCTTGCGGCATGAGCAATAGCATGAGCAATTACTGCATCAACTCCATGGATTTAGCCTTAGCTGTGAAAACGATAAGCAGTTTGGGGTGAAGTTTGTGAGTGGATGTTCAAAGCACAACAGCCCCTTCACTTCTTGAAATCCTATCTGACAACCGCTTGACCAATCCTATCGATATCCTTTGGTCAAAAATTGGCTGAATGGTCTGCGCAAGCGACGCATACTTCGCAGGAAGGCGTTGTAATAGCTAACGAACCAAAAAGGCTTGAGTTCAGCAACATTCTGTGGTCGCGGAATTCTCGCGGTTGGGCCAAGTCCAAGCGTTTGGGTCGACGGCCACTTTTGTCTACAAAAAACAATGTATTTCACAGAACCCAAGATAAACCCATTTTTCTTTTTTTATCGGCTGAAGGACATCGTCCCATAGGGGCACGGGTTTGGGATTTAGTGACATTGTCTTGACGATGAATTCGTGAAGATACGTGAAAACTTTCGTCGGATCACGTAGCATCTTGTCTGGAAGATGGATGGCGCAGTTTTCACCCCTAATGACAATCCAGTGTACTCGAACAAGCCACGATTCGAATTCATCTTCAGAAGATGTCTGGATTCCTCGGCCACTTCGACTTGCAGGTAGACTTATGAAAGATCCGAGCCTTGCAAAATACATGTCACTGGTCATCTTGTAAAAAATACCGTCAGGTAACGGCAGCTGTCCGACACATTATTCTGCACTGCACATTAGTCAGCACAACTTGGCCTTTTGAAAATCATGAGTAGTGCAGTTTATCAGGAGTAACTCACTGGTTTCAAGAATCCGGCATCTTCAAAGCGTTTGAGTTTGCCATCGAAGATCGGTGAAACGGCGTATGGCCTTTTGGGTATGAAAAATGATTGGACATCCCAAACCAGAAGAAATACCGCTTTTGCTTTCAAGCAACCTCCAAGACCTCCGCTGCGAACGTAACTGGACTTCTGCTGTAGTCGTAGGATGGTGGAATCGAATGGATTGGTCGACCCGGAAAATTTAATGCATCATAGAATACGTGAACCTTTGAAAGTTTACACTTTTTATTCTGTCATTATCTGTATTTTTCTTTCCACTTTTTTGTTTAGTTCGTGTATATGAACTGGCGTTTGATCGTCGTTCCTAGTTCAGCCTTGAGTTCATCCAGCCATTTGTGACCGATGTAATGCAAATGTGACTATCTCACGCAGGAGCCTGTGAGTCCATTTAGCTCATACTTTTGTAGTTCAACTGGACCATTGTCTTGGACTGGTATCTACTGTTGAGTACTGTATGGACACCCAGCTCGGATTTTGTTCTCTTTCCNTGAAGATAACTTTGCCCGTTACAGTGTTCAATAAATAAAGATGCCAAACTTCGGAACCTTTTCGAAGGAAACGAGAGCCCAAGCCGCGGAAAATATTGAATCCGAGGAAAAACACTCGTGATACAGTTTACTTCGCGCAGCGGTTCTTGTAAGCCACCTCGTGCATCTGTCGTGAACGTAGTGTAACTAAGAATGCTTAGAGAATCGATCAGCTCCATGAGTATCGGGTGAAGCGAGAGCTCTCGGAGGCACAGATCAAAACATAGCTACCTAAAATTGAGCTGGAGCCAAAAAGGACTCACCAAATAAAGTCCGGGAACCAGTGGCCTCCACTTGCCGGTTAACGCAGTACTTTAAACCCTGTCAGACAAATGAAAGACTTCTAGGTTACGTTGGTGATATAATATTGTCATCTTCATGGCCAAAAAGGACCATTTTTATCACTCCGTTGACAGCCCCTGTGAGACCTCCCAAGGCAAGACTATCAAATTCCGATGGTAGTCTGAGTCAATACTTGTTCACACGTGATTTCAAAATATATATTGGGGTCGAGTTTGAGGACGTTAATCAGAGGCTCCTCTAATTTATCCAATACTTTTAAGGATAATTGAAGGCAGCCATTAAAGAATGTGTGATGCTGCTGCCGGGAGCAGCACGCTCCAGGTCTCGGGAGACTCCCCGCAATCTTTTTGGTCAGCCCCATATTATCGCACACTGTGTACTTGAAAGCCTGATCTGATTGGCCCGACAGATCACTAGAGCAGCCAAGTCTCTGAAGGACTTGTTCATAAAAGTGCGAAGTTGTAAAATTGCGCTAACGCAAATGGGTTACGTTTTAGATTTATACCTACTTGCGGTCGTAGAGAGAATAGTGCGTCCCCCTCCTTCGTTACTGCAGCACAGACAGTCTTATGTGGAGGATAAAACATCGATGAATGCTCGGGACCCAATGTATACTTACCTGGCAGAGTTTGTGGACACACCCTTCAGGTTTGCGGGCAGCCGATTTGGCCAACTGGCTCGAGAATGGGGCGTAAAATGCCATCCTGTGGCGTTAATTTGTACCAAATAAGATCATAGACGGGATAGTCTTACAAGTTCCATAACCAACATAAAGCCAGGCACAAACAGTGTTCCAAACACTTTCCCATGATATCCAGAGCCGCAACAAATTTCCGGTTGCCAGCCCTTTCTATCTATGGATGTTCCCGATAAGTGGATATGTATAGGAGAGCACAATGCATGCTTAGTTTGCTAGAGACTGTAAGTCGCTTGTTCAATGTGGCCAGTCGGGTTTTACGGGACGACATCATAGGCTGTCGCGTGGATCAAAACCTACAAACAAAGCGGGGACGTCTTCAGAGCCGATGTGTTTTTGTGCCCTAACCTAGGGTAGTGAGCTTTCAGCGCGCCTGTTATGCTTGACACTCAAGTAGGAGGGGTGACATCTTAAGCGTTTCCAGATATCGGGTCCGACACGATACTGGTAAAGCGGACCTTCTAGTACAAACAGGGCCGGGCTGCTACCCGCATTTCCGGGCATTGCTACGCTGGGTGGTGGTCCCATGGAATGAATTTCCAAATCCAGTGACGTCAAGCTTTTATCGATGGATGAGAGTCAGCTGATAGGTATTGACAAGGCATTTGTCGTTGACGACTTACCCACGCCAGCTGTCCCGTCTATCAGAGAGGCAGCTAGCTCGTGATCGCACCTTGACAAAATCGCCTTTGGCGAATTGACTGAAGACGAGGTAGGAATCCTTCTTGGGTATGATGTATTCGAAGCGCACTTGGTATTCGATCGGCGCTTGGGAGATAAATAACAGCAAGTTTTTGCATATACGTTACTTGGTTGGATATCTCTTGGTCCGATGGGAATTAAGGCGAGGCAGAAGGCTGCCAGTCATTTTATGACCGGGTACAGTCAGGGAGTCCACGGTTCTTTTCAGCGACTCCAAAATGCGGAATTCAAAGACACTTCAGCATACAACACTAGTCTGTTCTTAGAGGACCAGAAAACATTACTGGCAAGAGGGCGTAGTGCGGTGTGGCTACCCTCTCTGAGTATGTATCAGTATCATAATTAGAGTTTACAGATGAGACTTTTGCGGTCCAAGTAGCAGGTCGTAAATAGACTAACAATTTTTCGTGATGCATCGTCACCTACTCAGTGCAGACACGCAACGTTGGAGAACAACCCTACCGGCGTTGTCTCGCGAAGGGCGTACAACCTCATTTCGCTGCGTAGATAGTTGAAATGACCGAGATGTTTACTCCAATAGGGAAGTAATCTGCCTTAACAGCCTCGATTGAAGCCGCCCGAGGTGAACAACTTTGTGGTACATGTTCACAAACAAGAACGAAATGACGGTGTATGCCTACCAATTGCTCGGTTTTTCTGTTGGGTGAAGCTACAGAATGTTGTAGCCTGGTCATCACGTTACAACCAATATCTATTGATTAAAGCAAGCAGGGCGCAAAAAGGGGCACTACTCTCTGGTGGATATAGGCCTTGTACTGGTCATCCGTTACAACCAATATCTATTGATTAAAGCAAGCAGGGCGCAAAAAGGGGCACTACTCTCTGGTGGATATAGGCCTTGTGAAACATCGTCTGTAGTGGTGGCGAATGGTTTTGCGGTGAGCTCAGACTGTTTAGGAAGAACCCCGTGTGTTAAAACGGCGGACAGCTTTCTGTTGAGGGTCTTGGAAATGTATGATAACTAGGAAGACGCGATTGGGTTTGGACTCTTTCGGAGCCGTCACTTGTGGCGGGAGTGGGCTCGGGTCATAAATATCTTTGGCTGATGGGGTACTCAGAGTGGAGCTGAGCATAGGCAAAATGCAAGAACCGGGGCATCCGATGGAAAAACGTGGAGAACGTACCCATATTTCCCCCGTAGTTATAGAACAAAGGAATCGACTGGGTTACCCTACCCGGAAATTTCAATGCATCATCCATTACATGGACATTTAAACTTCCCTACGTTTATTCTGTCCTTATTTGTAACTCCCGCCCCACTTTTTCCTCTAGTGCGTGTATATGAGCTGGCGTTTGTTTTTCCTTACCGCTTTGCTAATTTGGACGTGAGGTCATCCAGGATTTGTGCACGAATTTGTGCATGTTTGACTGTCCCACTTGGGAGTCCGTTTGCTCACTTTTTCGTACATTTGTAATGCAGGTAAAGAATTTGTTTTGGACGAATATCTACTGTCTAGGTTCGTATAACCATTCAATGTCCTACATTAATGGCGCCGCATAGAAACCCACCTCCAGCTTGTTTTGCCTCCCTAAAGGTTCTGGATTTACGCGTCACTCAAAGACACCGTTTGCCCGTTACACTTAAGGTTTTGGTTCATTTAAGCATGCACGGTTTGTCGATTCACAATGTCGTAAGTTGCAAGCGATCGATCCGATCTATACCCAGGGGCTTAAGTTCACAAGTAGCGAGACAGACAATACTACGATCACGAAGATCTACTGTCTACACCTCCCAACCGAATTTAGAAAGCTGTTAAGGCTTAAAATCAGGGGCATTCCTGGCAGCGTTCACTGTATTTTCTGAGTTTTGGTGATGCGATTCGCCTCCATACGCGCCGGGAAGCGTCGTAATCCATGTCAAGCCATGTCAAGCTGCATTCGAATCATGCCTTCTTTTGCTCTGGTTGTAAAGTACCTGCGTCAAGCAGCAATACGGTCATAAAATGTTGCAAGTAATTGCGTTAAAACAGCGCTCTATCTGGATCCGTCTTTTTCGCGACCTTCCGGTTTGGCTAGTTTCCACGGATTCGTGATTCATGGATTGATACCCAGGATCGAGGCTTGAGCCCAAGTTTCCCGGGTCAGTTTTGTTCTTGTCGTACAGTGGCCGCCTTTTACCCTAAGGGCACTGGATTTCATTATACACTCGTTGAATGAACACCAAAAATTTGTGCTTTTTATACGGACACAATAGCAGAATATGCCATTAGCCGCATTGCAGCATGTACTGCGGGGATGTTACTGCGGGATGTTGCCTCAATGTCGTCTGGACAATGTTGAAAGCGTGGTTGTATAACGGCCTCTCCAACATGGCTTTGTCCTGTTTAGGATTTAGAAGGCGCTGATACTAGTAAGTAATGAACCGCAGCGTTAACTCGAGGGCTTGTTCAATTCTGTTCAATGGTCTCGCCCTGATATCACTATCTGAATGCGACTGGGGACCACATGTGGAAAGAGGACACTTGAACTGGTTTTCCGTCATGGTGGATATTTTGAATTATTCACATTTAGGGTTGACTCTACCAGCATAAGTGATGTAGTCCTAAGATTTTTCTTTCGCTAGTTTCATACAGTGGCAGCAAATATTAAACAAGGACGAGCGCAAACCGAAAATCATTGAAAGTTGCTGCACTCTCTTGTCAAAACTGAGATCTTGAGTGTAATTAGGCAGGATGAAGTTGGAATACCGTGTGTGTTCCGTTGTACCAAGCCTTCTGAGCAATAAGTGCACTCTCTATGCATAATTTTTGTGCTTTAGCTCAACTTGGAGAACATCTTTGTAACGTCTGAACCTCGAATCCAAGGTTGGGCTGGCATCTGGGTCATAATGGGACTCCGCGGTCGAGTCAACTGAATTTGTACCTGGAGCGGAATTTGGTGGTGGAACTTAAAGTTGCTAATTCAGTGTTCCCAGCGAACGTAATTGCACCGCTTTGTACTGGTGCTGTTGTTGCAGCAGAATTTTTTTCAACGCTTCAGTAGTTATCGTCATAGTTCCGTGTGTTCGGGTATCGCCAACTTATTATGTCTGACTGCTATCCACGATTCAATGCTTAGTGGCGGAAAAACTCACTAAAAAGTAACACAACAGGTTTATTGATAACAAGCGAATTCAACACTTACCAGGGAACTTGCGCTATTTGAATGTTACATTCATCGATCCAGACTGTTGCTGAATGCCTAATTGGCCTGAATGCATCCGGCTCTCCTATCGAAAATTTTTTGAGGGTTCAGGTTTCAATAGGTTGCGAGCGTTCTGTGTTGCCTTCAGAGATATAACCTCTCGGATAGTTGTGCGTCCGAATAAACTCCAAAATAAGCTACCGTTGGGGCTCTCATTTTTGCGGATGACGTCAGAGCCGCGAAATTCGTGCAAACATTTTATAACCGCTGGCACGTTCTGTACCGCATGGCTGTCTAAAATCCATGTTTGCCAGTAAAATGACTCTTTGGTGGTTGCTTACTATCACCGGGGGCCAAACCAACAACTTAAAAAGTTTATTCCTTGACCAACCCCCATCCACGGTCCCTCGTCCGGCGGGATAAATTAATGTAATGCACTTTCTTCTCGAAATTTGATGGTCCGTCGCCGGAAGTTCTCCTATATACCGCAGATCATTTTGGGAGGTTACGCCCCATCCATAATTTTTACATCTATTGTGTTAAGTGCCAACCTCTGTTGTTAATTAGGCCAGTGGTTACGTTTATCGTTTCCTAAATGACACTTCGTCGATCGTGGGCAAACTTCCGAAATGTGGTCGGTTAGTGCTGGTGAAACCCTAATGCTGAATGTTTGGTCACCACTGACTTTCCCGCATGCGACAGAAGTTATCCGAGGGTAGTAAGCGGTGATGTTGTGTAGGAGAAAAAGCGTCTTGGATAAATAATTTGAGGGCCTCTGACGTTCACTTTGGAGGTTCACTTGTGGCGGATGTCATGGGCGTCGGACGACCTGTGATGTACGTCTTCAAGAAAGCGAGCGCTTGTGCCTTTACGAACGCTGCCCTGCGTGTTCTAACATTTGCGACGAATTTCGCTGAACACACTCATCTCATTTGTTAAACCTGGATATTATAAGGCAGCAAACGTCACTGAATGGTTTTACTGGATGGAGTTTGCACTGGATATCCTGTATGTGTTATCTCATTCTTAAGTTACACCACAGAATGCCCAAATATGCCAAAGTGCGATATCTTGTGTTATATCTCGTAAACTGGTAACAAAATGCGAATCGGTGATGGCCCATCACCATGAAATTCTGCCTACTCAAACAATGCTATGGGCAACATGTCTTTGAGAGCTTCAGACGAACTCGCCGTAAAATTCGCGACTGTAAAATCCCTCTTTTTTGACGAAAATAATTTTGACGTGTTTCGAACGAGCGGTCATCCCAAGTAGAAAAATGCTCAGTATTCGCACAATGAAATTAAACTCGTCAAAATTCGCTAAAGTTTGATTGAAGGTGCCATCCTTTTGTTAATTCTGATCCATGATCAGTTTTCTGGTCAAGAATATAGCATAGTGGTAGTAATTTCACTCATAGAATAACGCTGGCCCCTTCCACAATAGCGCAACAATGTCACCGAAATTCTCATCAGCTAACGAGTCTTCCTGTTTATTGTCACATCTAAATTGAGAATCCTCCCAAGTAGAAGCTCAGTATTCGCACAATGAAATTAAACTCGTCAAAATTCGCTAAAGTTTGATTGAAGGTGCCATCCTTTTGTTACTTCTGATCCATGATCAGTTTTCTGGTCAAGAATATAGCATAGTGGTAGTAATTTCACTCATAGAATAACGCTGGCCCCTTCCACAATAGCGCAACAATGTCACCGAAATTCTCATCAGCTAACGAGTCTTCCTGTTTATTGTCACATCTAAATTGAGAATCCTCTCCCTTCGTGATCTTCGGTGTCTTTGTAATTCCATCAGAATACCCATTTCCCTGATAGTGAAACTTTGCAAATCCAACAGAAAATCCGAAATACTGGAAGACCACTGCCTGCATCCTTTCAGCTATCATTTTCCCGCGTATCTTCAAATGCGTCCTTTCTTTGCACGGGCCAGCTGTCTCCTTTTTTGCTATATCTAATGACCGCGTCCGTGACAAGTGCGCAGAAAAAGGAACTATATGAAGCCCACGAAACCCAGGACAGACGAATTTTGGTCACCCGGTCCGGTTACCAATACGTGGCCTGAAACCCCAGAGTATTGAAATCCGTTGGTAAGATTGTGTGCAGCAAACTGACTGCGAAAACCGAAGCAAAGAACACACTCACGCAAAAATAAAAATATACAAAGTATACGGGTAACCTGAAATGGCCTTAAACAGACACTTCCAAACGCATTCTCCAAGAACTAGTTATTCCGCGGGGACTCTGAGGTCAAATTTATGGTTTACTTGATTCACACAGGCGGTCAAATGAAAATTTACGGCAGGTTCAAATAGTGCAAGCTAAATGCTCATCTTTACTTGTTGTTTTAATCACCGCACCAATTAACTGGAGGATAATTCGGAATTCTGCCAACTGCAACGTTTGATCAGTTGTCGTGGAATCTTGTGGAAGTGCACTGAGAATCGATGCCTCACGCTGGACAGGGAAAGTCACGGTAGTTTACCCTTAGCTAACATTTGTGTTCTATAGTTGCTAAACCTAACAATGTGCAAACAACATGATTTTGAAACCGTTTCAATTCCTGGATAAGAATGTAGTCACTCAGCATTAAGTGTACACCAAGTATCAACTATAAACCTACCGCATGGTTGTGCATATGGTTGGATTACTCTCCCAACTTCGACATCTAGATCTCCAGCCAGGTTCCTAACGGAAGCAGCCGGGAGAAATCTCGGTAAAACCTGTTATTCTGAACGACAGAACTGCAGTCCGTCAGAGCGCATGCTCGGACGACAAATTAACGCCATCTGACCAGTCATTCCGCATTAATCCTAATAAAGTCAGGGGAGCCGTAAGTCAAAGAACACCGTTCAGTGCATTCGAGTCCAGTGAGGCACTTTCAATTCTGAGCTTAAGTTAACACTACACACAACAGGTACGATGATTCATTCCGTCAGACTCACCACCCATTCAAAGAGAGTAACGTGAAACATCCCTGCTTGTCCAAGGCGGCTTTTATAAGTGCTTAGGGGGAAGACTTACCCATAGAAAGCAAGGAAGCATTTGGAAAGGGCACAGTTTAATACTGTGCACTGATGATGCCTCCACGTAGGGTGACGAAACTTTTGCAAGCCGATTGTCTAGCTCGCCGAGCAGATCAGCAGCCACCTGATCAATAGACAATAAACTCACTGACTTCAACACAATACCAAAAGTTGCATAATCAGGTGGACTACAGCTAAAAAGTTAGCAGGTTCCAGGAGGCGCCCCTGGAAATGACGATAAACCAACCGCCTAGAATTGTTTGGTGTGAAATTGGTGCAAGAACCCGTGTTTGGATTGAACAACAAATGGAATATCCGATCAATGAAAGGGTTGGTGTTTTGTAGCACTATGAAGTTTTTAGATAGATTATCTTGATTTCAAACAGTTTCACAAACCTTAACAGTGATGCTTGGGCCATAAATATGTGTTTTGAGACTTTTTGTTGCTCACTCGTAGCAGTGGCACTTTCTGACCTTAATATTCATGGATCCGAGTATGTTTTATTACAGCCACCCTTTATAGTATTGAGGAAGCCACCTAATCTGAAAGCTTGGTAAGCACCAGTACAGCAATCTAGTGACTGCCACAAGATACTCGAGTTTCGAGCTGTTAGATAGTACAAAAATACGGCGGTGATATTTTTAGTACCGAAGAGACAATGACCATCCAATTTCGGTTCGACCAAATGATGGTCACAGTGAGAGTCATTCAGATTGCTGTAAAACTGCCGGGCGCCAAACGGCCAAGTAAAAAAACATTAGTCGGGAGATTGAGGGTTCAGATTAAACACCCATGCAGTTTTGCCTATTTCTAGTTTCTTCCAAGCTTGCGACAAATAGTAATAGTCTTTGGAAAGCGCTAGAATTTGATTTTTGTTGGTAAAACATCCAGCATCCATTTGACCAAGCAGAGTCTCATCGAAGCATTATAAGAATGTTCTTGGACGCACGAGTTTCGGAGTCCAGATATGAGGTAATAAAACGTTTATTTGGCTGACCGGAGTAATCCCGAATCAGTTCTTTAGAATCCATACTGGGTCTTTGTGTGTGACACAAACCACGAAATATGCTCCAAACCTGGATTAAAGAGGTTTTGTCAACAAAACCTGTGTAACCTGTTGGATGTTTATGAATATATATCGGCTTGATTTTGATCGGCCCGTCAGCATTCTGTCAAGCAACATGAATTAAAACAATCAAGAGGCCTAAAAGTACCCCTCATGTCCAAAACTCGGGCAGAGATTAAGCATTCACTTTCTGAGTGACTCTTGGGTGACGGTGGCGCCAACTGCGATGTTCTAATGAGATTGCAAATATTACTTCCTTACAGCACGGCTATGCGATTTTAATAAGGGCTTGTTGAGCGGATTAGGAGGAAAATGGCGGTGATAAAGAAAGCTGATGAGGATTTTTTCAATCGGCCTTGCGTACTTTCAATCCGTCAGTTCGAGAATGAGTTCAAATAATGGTAGATAGGGTGTTTTGGTGACGGTTGCTCAAGTTGCCGTTGATCTACTTGCCCAGCTTGGTTTTTAGATTTCAGGCCTAACGTTCACGGCAGAGGAGAAGTCACCAGCGAGCAGCTGAGCAGGAAGTAAACCCCATCCGCTTACAGTTTCGACCAGTGCCACTATTAATACCAGACACACTCCTTCACTCACAAGATCGACATTGCGAACTTCCTGTTCGTTTCAAAGACTAACTGTCGTGACGCATTTCCTTTTCGAGCGTCTTGCTTACCCATTTGACGCTCTAGGGTGGGAGTTCTGTAGCACTTGTAAACTGCTTCTTTTTCATCTCCGTATCATCTTTTTCCCCGTCATTATAAGTCACATCGCTGTACAAAAGTTCGTTTTACTGAAATACAACCGCTACCGCCCGCTCGTTGGCTCCAACGTGACTTTGAGACTTTTGCTGAGTGACTGTTGTTGTGACCGCCGGTTGGCTATATTTGACCGCTGGTAACACTAAACGTGAACAAACATTTCAGCTGCAAACACTGGACTAATATATTCACACTTGTGGATTAATATATTTCGATCACCGGAGATCTGGAATACCAGGAAGATAGAACTATTCCTGGTGTGGTGGTTCAAGGAACTACGGAATCTCCTATTTAGAACTGTGAGTCAAGATTTACTTGGATTTTTCCCCTTGTGACTTTGTATCTGGCTTACATTATTAGTTTGTTCAGTTCACTGGAGACTCCATAGGGCCGTTAACCACTACAGGCTCAATGGGCTGACTCCTATGTGCTCACCTGTATTTGTGGTCTTATTGGTCTTTTCACGATTTGCGCTGCGTTGTCGTCTGTATTTATTTTAATCCGTTAATTTACTAAATAGGTTATTTTCAACTGTTTTGGTTTCCTTTCCCGACTAGTTTTACAGAATTTTCTTACGTTGTAAAAATCGTTCAACCAGCCTTTGACCAAGGGACGTCGGTGGGTTTGGTCGTGCGACTGTCAGCTTTCATTCTGAACTTTTTACCCACGCAGGTCAGATTCCCAAAAATAACCACAGAAAGCCCGAAGCTTACTGAAACTTCAAAACTGCAAATGCCCGATGGTGAAGCCTGCAAACATCCAGGCAATTGAGTCGCTAAATCAATTAATCAGCCCCATGGACCGAATAAAGTGTCATACAAATAGCACGCGGTCCGTTGTAATTGTTGCGCTGATTTCTTCACGACAGAGCTGTTGTGTTCCCTGTTTACGAGACTTTTAAGGGACGAAGGCAATAAAAGGGGGACGGCAGAACATATAACAGTCTCCACCACACTGTCACGGAGGCGATCCACATTGTCAGGTGATTTGGACACCCCTGAAGAATAAAACACTAGGCAAAGTGCTAAAACCGTTTTTCCAGGATTTGACTGGGGTTTGACGGTCACTGGTTTACATGATCCTAAAAGTGACGCCTGTTTTCACTCATTTGGAGTTGTCAATAGTGAGTGCGTTCCCATAGCAGTCCTGATGCAAGATTAAGATTTCTTCTTCTAGGCTGATTGTTCGCGTATCCAAAAATGCTTCAGAATATGGAATATGGTTTTTCATGTTTCTGACTGTGTAAACAACCCAAAGGATAGGATATCACGCACTTGTTTCCAATCTAACGCTTACAGCGGTGGAAAGTAAAAATGGGGCATGACGGTAAACGAATACTGCCCTTTGCATCCAGCATGAAGACATACATGGGTAACTTAGCAGTAAGATATACAGCTCGTCCTGGCAAAGGAAGTCTAGAAACACCGTATTTTGAATGAAGTTCGAAAGCTATATTGAATTAGTTAGGCACTGCAGTTTCCTATTTAGGGGGTACCCGAAAAGCGGACGGTGCCAGATATAGGCCGTTAGGACTTTGTGCGTTTTGGAAAGAGCTGTCTCCCGCAGTTCCAAATAGGGCATCTTCTAAGATACAACTGGCACAAAAGTTTTTAAGTGAATAGTGTTTATTCATCACTCACATAAGGCCAAGTACTATCTTAAAATGTTTAAAAGTAATCCGAAAATTTAACGAAAAATCTTACACAGCAGAAGGATGAAAAATGAAGTTTACAAAGTACCACTAATTATGGTGAGTGAATAGTCTAAAATTTGGTTGACAGGCAGCTCTCGTAAGAAAGAAACTGTGAAACATGAAGCGAAAGCGAAAGGCTATGTCAGAGGAAAGCTAAAATAACACCAGATCAGAAATTCTGAGTCAAAGCCGACCGTTCATCCTCGTTCTACAATGAAGCAAAGATAACTCTGAGGTGCAATTCCGAGTATCCAGATATCAATTTATCTGAATTAATGACGCTCATATTCATACTGAGATAAAGCTGTAGCACAGCGCACGGTGGTTTTACAAAATTCTGGCTGACTGTTACGCGTCTTGACGTCATAAGTGATGTATGAAAGCATGAAGTGTATGGAGTGGACGGACAGGGATGCTGCTGGACCTTCCAGGCACTTGGCATAGAAAAAATATGCCATCACATACATTGAGCGAATACTGGCGCGCTTTATAATATGCCTTTGATTCCTCGGACTAGTTGTCGATCTTCTCCGTCGACTGGCGCCCGTTATGACGACTAGCCAGCAATAATTAAGTAGCCAACCTCTATTTTTATGTTGAAAGAAAACAGTGAAAGATAATCCACTGCGCATGAATTTCACTTTTCCACAGTTTTTAATCAGAGTAGTCCGGTATCTCCTAAGCAAAAACCATATGAAATGAGGGAACAGGGATTTGTAGTTTCGTTGCTCCGATAAACATGCTTGTTTTGTATCGTACGAAAAGCTATGTAACCCTCAATCGACCATATTTGTTTGGCTCAAGTCTTGTTCTATCGATCGAACCGAGCGTCAAATGTGATAGTTACCGTGTGCGATTTCAATAAGACTAGGGAAAGAGGTGATGATGCTCAACGCAGATGTATTTGATAGCCACCTATGTATCTCTATAGCTGAAAAATCGTTATTCATCAAAATTCATCGTGTTCGCGTAGAGTAGTTCATCTGAAAAATATATATCGAAAATAGAATTTGACTGTCTGTGGACAAATTCTCAAATGGGATCCCAGATGGCTGTGGCGTAACTGAGACCTCCTCAACAACTGACCGCTTTTCGGAACTCTGTTTGGAAAGGCTTAATATATTCCCACAGTCATTTGGATCTTTAAATCATGCAATCTTAGGGAATGTCGTCGCAATAGTAATGGAACAGCGAATAGAAGGCAGATCAGAGTACTGCAGTTCCTTCAAGCTATTGGCTTAAAAATTGAGTTTACCATTTTATATTTTGACCAGTTTTGACCAAACTAGTTCTCATTGTAAAACTTGTTTTCGAGACCCACAGAAACTGGCAATGACAAAGTTTGTTACAGCGAATGGTTTATGTGGAAATGGAGATAGGTGTGGTGAATTTCAGATTACGAGCTAAGTGAACTTTGGACCGTACAGAACTTTAGAGTCGGAGTTACTGTGCACATCCCCAAAACTGTCTGCGTAAGCCAAGTGTTTGACCCATTGCACCTTACTTCATTCCGACAGCCAATGAAAGCACGCAAGATGACAAGTAGTACGATGACCATACGTACTAACTGGCGGCAACCAAATAAGCATGCGCCTGGTTCGATCGCTGTCTTTCAAGTGACCGGTCCCTTTCGAGTGACTGCTGTCTTCCATATGAGCGCTGTCTTTCAAGTGAGCGCTGTCTTTCGATTGATCGTTCTCGAACCATTTCACTGATATTTGTCAACGACTGTCTTGAGGATCTCCCTGCTGGGGGTGAAGTGGATGAGGGTAACGTAAGAAAACAATGTAGGATACAGGTGGAATTGTAAGCAAACGAAAAGCAATCACAGTTACTTGGTTGGCTTGCAACAAAAATAACAAAAGTAATTTCGGGAAAATAATTTAGTCTTAACCGCCCGTGGTGAGGTTCATCAACGTGCGTTGGAAAAGGCCAAAAAAGTTGGGGATTTGGCCATTCATCCAGGGCCTTGAAAAAATGAAATCAACAAAGATTACTCTGAAAATTCAGAAGGTGCTTGTAAGAAGGATACAGCTCATAAGCTTGGCTAAATTAGGAATAGCGGAAGCCCGTTTAAGTAATTTGTTCCGTTATTTATGGCTGTGGGTTATTCCGTGTGTTTCATTAGAATTAGCTTAATAACAAGAACAACGAACGCTGAAACCTTGGTAGTGAGAGCACCCTTCTGTTAAAAAGTGGTATGATTCTAACACATTCATTTATTTTAGGACGAGAGGACATCCTGGATGTGATGGATAAGCGCAAACACCAAGGTAAATGGAATATTTGTCAGGGTGTTGGTAAAGTCGCTTGTTGGTTTAGATCCATAGGACGTGCGGTTTCACAGAACGCGCGTGCACTTGAGTGCCCCGACTTACTTCTATTCCTGAGCTGCTTTTACGCGTGATTCTCCTCCATGGGAATTCCAAAAAGACTACCACAGCAGGAAGGGTCCCGTTCGAAAATGCTCTGAAGTATTGGTGCAATGTTTTGCGCTTAATCGCACATCATGTGATAGACTCTGTGGTCAGAACCAAAATGAGTCGTTATTTGTAATCAATGCACTTTTCCTCCAAAACATTATGCGCTGGGCGTCAAAGAACGCATTTACCGTTTTTGAAGCCGGTTAACTTGAAGCAGGCTCGTAGATTCAGCCGATGTGGTTATTCATGTAAGAATATCACAGTCGAAATGATCTTTGTTGTTGACGAGCATATAGGCAGAGGTACGTGATGACGAACTCCGGGAAATTTGTTAATCCTGCGGAGCTTAGCATATCAGAGTGCATTTTACCCGTGGATTCCAATAATCGAACTTCATACACTTCTAAATAAATGTACAAGTCTTGAAAATCCTGCAGAAACCATAAACTGAGGGGCAGTGGGTTTTAGGAGATAATACAACTAACGTACTTTTTAGATAAAGTATGCTGCTGAATAAATAAAGTTGAACTTGCATATTTTGGTAGAATACATAATTNAGCTAAGGAAATGGAGGAAGTCCAAGAAACCGGATTTGCCAGAGAATTGAGCTGATCCATCCGACCAGCCTCTGAAACTGCCTGTGAGCGAAAATGTTATATCTGACTGTTTTTCCTACTCCAGTCATTATCGTCATCATCATCAAGGACAGCAACATCAGTGTTGCCACTGATGCTTCACTGCCGTACAACCATAAGGTTCGTCTGTATATATATATATATATATATAATTATGATAGATGGTTTTTAAAGGTGAACAGGAATGGATCTACCTTGGCGTCCGAATAAAGCGAGGAAGTCCGCGGGGCAGTACGGTTTCCCCTGCATCATTTCGAACTTGCCGATACTGAAAATTAGTGAAGCAAACATTGATGACAAAGTGTGAAAACAACTTCAAAAGGTTTTTGTTTACAACTCTCCCAGGCCTTCCAATGTTGATGACAGTTAGTTCCCCACTGAAAGTTCGTTTTCATATGAAACACTCCGTGTACATTATCACATGTTACTTCACCAAGCAAAAACATAGGCGTTTTTTATGAAAATGTTTTCCCCAAACGTATCACTTAAATTCTTTAGGCAAGCAAAAATTGACAAAAATCTTACTGTTCTTCGAGATTAGCGTTTTGCGGTTTGTAATTATCCGGAAATTGCGGAATCGGGAGTGTTATTCATCTCGACACTGTGTGTACAACGTACACGATGTGCCGACTTTTTCAAAGACAAACAGATGGATGGAGGCTCCGATTATATCCACTTAGCCGTTTCAAAAGCTTTCCGCATTTTAACGACGCCACAAAGACGCATTTTCAGGATGAGTTTGAAATCAAGGTTTGGAATAGTAATGTTGATGCTTTGCTCTAGAAAATCACGTTTAACTTTAGTTTGTGTTCGCCTATTAACTTACTTATGTATATAGTAGAAAGGTTGACCACGAAAAGACTAATTCACAGTCAACCGGAGTTTACCGTTGGATGGAAATTTAGACAAGCATTTATGAGCCTTGCACCACAGGATGGCGGTGGCCTAAGGCTCCACCGAAATCGCGTAATATCTGATGGTTCTTTGTCAATGACAGGAGATAATCTACATTTGCTTTGTCAGGACAACTCCCAATTTGGTATGTAATCAACACTCACGAATAGCAACCGTCAGTGCCCCACTTCCCAGTCACTTTATTCGACCTTTGGTAGCTTTAATCAACTCCTTATGAAACTGGATAGTCGGCCTTTGCTTGGCTGTTAGCCATTCGTCGTTCCATCTCAATCTCCCAACAAACCGTTGGACCCTGCGGTCACTAAGTCCTCGCAACTGTCACGAAATATACTGACGTTTTCTTCTTATGGGACAAACGGGACAGACTGTCAGCTGAGATTGAAAGTATATTAACCTGCTTCTTGGGTAGATGCTTCCTCTCGTGTGCGAAGATGCGTATATGTGGATATCGTGGCTCAGTTTTATCGGATGTCACGTTGAGTGGCGTTTCATCACTTATTGTCATTCAGGTTAAGTATCGCGCAGATCAACTTTAAGATCAATGAAATAATGAATATCCTTATGAAAATTATGGTCAGAATTGGCCATAACCTCCATTCAAGGGTCTTGTTGGATGCTCAGAATTTTTGCCCTCCAATTCCATTTTGTATCTTAAGAGAATTTTCGCTCAACACTACATGTTTCATTTGTACACGTATGGCGAAATGCCTTGGTCACCGATGAACAGCATAATCAGAGTGCACAGACTGTTGTGTGAAATTGTGCTGTTTTTCACCCCATTTTTCGTGAAGCAACTGAGTGAACGTAAAACGGACATAGTTCCTTCCTGTGCGCGATATGGCGTACCTGGGTGCACTGAACTATTAAGCTTGACGGGTAATAATGAAAAGCTGGCACTATTTTCCGTGGCACTCATACAGTAAACAACTACTCACTTTAGTACTTGACCACACTTCTCACACTTGAAGCAGTTATAGTGGTAGTATTGTTGAAGTACACTGATGCAGTCGCGAGGCCGGACAGGACAGTGACAATTCTGACAGATGGTTGAAACTTGGTCATGTAAGTCCGCAATTTCCATTGCCTGATCCTTGTGTGGGAAGTGAAGAAATGTATAAGAGATTATAAAACCTTACGCCAATCGTGTCATGTGGAAACTTTAGGCCGCTTTGTACAGCGTTCATGTGTCTGTGTATTTTAGGCTACCTCAAATATTTAGAAGCCAACACGTATATACATCATGGGTCTGCTTACAAATCCTAAGTTCTGAAGGGCGAAGAAAGAAGGCAGACACTCATCTATTGCTCTTTTCTTCCGCAGTTTATGACACACAAAAGACAACAAAGTACACTTATATTTATCACTGCCCTAAAAATTGTCACTGCACAAATTTGTTTTATCCCCAAAAAATTGAGTTCTAAAAGAAGAGTCATAATTCGGAAAATATGACTACAATCTACAGCGGATTTTAGGCAGAGACCTGTGGATCGCCGAGGGGTTTCGGTTCACTCAAAATGTCCAACATCCAAGCTAACACACGGCGTGATTAACTTGGGGTGAAGAATTCGGGTTTCCCAGTACAAAACCCTGCCTTGCTTTTTTAACTACCAAAATGATGCAAATCGGGGGACCTAAACCGCTTCAAAAAAGTACTTTTAGGAATCTGCAGTACTGAAAGATATTGTTTCACTTTTCTATAGGCTAACTAACTTGTGCAAATTTTAGGACGACTTGAAAAATAACTAGCCGGGGACTAGCAGCCAATTTGAATTGGTTTATACGGGAATGCGAATCCAGGCCAACGGAATTGCAGGATTTTCATCACTATGCTGCCTGGTTAATACGATGTGCAACATTCCTCTATGGACCTCCTGATAAGAAGACCGTGAAAGTAGAGGGAGTACCCCTAAATAATGTTTGAGAAGTATGCCGTCACGGCATTCGGTAGTTGTTGGGTTACGGCTCAGAATTCGCATCAAGATGACTTTAATATGCAATGATCCATGAATAGCGCGTTCCGCGTACAAGTTTAATGGTATTTCCTTTGTCACCTCAGGATATGTCCCGTAAGCTGATATGTTTACGCACTGAGCAGCCACCTAGAAATACCCGATAGAGCCAAACAGGCAGCCACTCATAATTTAAAAGCTGTAAGTGCAAAATTAGTCTCTCATAATTATGTTTGTAAACTGTGAAAGAGATTTGACCGCACAAGATTCTGTGAGGTTTCTCAAAGTAGTTGGGGGTCAGGTAAAGCACCCGCTTTGCGTGGGGAATTTCGAAACTCAGACGCAACCGCCAAGCAATCTAGTAGACCTGGACTTAAAAGTGCATAAAACAAAACGTGAAATGGCTTCGTTCTGGTTGATAGGACCTCGTCATGAATACATTCTCACACTCCACCCCCTTACGATGATGTTGGCATTCCATGCAAGATCCAGCCAACTCATCACGAGACGTACAAATTTTCTCATATTCAGTGAGAACTATTGAGGTGCGTGGTGTGCATGTAATTTACTTGGAATAATTCTGCTCTACTTGACAGTTTTACACAAATTCTCACACTCCACCCCCTGACGATGATGTTGGCATTCCATGCAAGATCCAGCCAACTCATCACGAGACGTACAAATTTTCTCATATTCAGTGAGAACTATTGAGGTGCGTGGTGTGCATGTAATTTACTTGGAATAATTCTGCTCTACTTGACAGTTTTACACAACTTACATGGAGTCTGTCCCTTATTTTTTCAATGCCTGCGGGTAGATGAAAAATAAAGGAAAGCATTACGCGGAGAATGAAGCCATATTTATGGTCCCATTGACGACTGCATATGCCTAAGTAAATTTTCATATTGAATTCAACGAAAACTGGCCAAGCGCTCGAACCATTACAATTTTTTTATCGAGAACAGCAGAATTACAAGGGGCATATAAGAATCCCGCCTCTAATCAGATAAACGTCCTACGCAGAATGAGGGGAATTTCTGGAACCGAGCTCATAAAACAAGCCAAACAGGGGCTTTGTTAAAAATAGACACTTTAAAGGTGAAATTTTTTTTAGCATATTTCAACCGCTAAATGGTGGTTAGTATTTCCCTGATTCAAGCGGTTTTAAGAAGCACTTCCACAGTGCCTAGCGGATAGCCCGTGAAAGTTGAAATCCATTTTGTGGACACAATTAAAGTCGGTTTTGTACAAAACAGGAAATACAAAACTAGCGTCCATGGATCTTCATTTCGAAGCATTATTGGGGAAGACGTCAAAACCTTTCACGGTCTGTGAAATTATCCTTCATCAGCCTCTAAAACCTAGTAGGACAGTTGTGAACGAGAAATAAATATTCAACGCGGATTGCTAGAAACGGCTGAAAAACTTTTTCTAACAACTTACCCTTTGCAGAGAGTATTGCTCGAAAATGAGCCTTGCAGTATGGCTGACCGTCAATTGAATGGTAGTTCTCAACACTGGAAAAAGGAAAATAGACCGTCTATTATGGATCGACGCATTGCAATGATGAGCTGAATTCGTTGGTATGATTTACCTCGTAGTCACTAGAAATATACACACACCAGATTCAATATCTCCAAAGTGCTCCGTTTTGAGCAACAGTACTAACTGGTGCGAGTAGCATCACACATTTAAAGTAGTTCTATGAAGGGGTGAGATGAATTTTTGTTCTCAAGTGTAAGTTATAGATGATGTAAGAACTGCTTACCCAAGTGTTCCGTTACAAGCATTGCATTTGAAACACCGCTTGTGATACACACGGTCCATCACGTAGAGACTTTCGGTCGCGAACGACTTCTGACCGCAAACATAGCAACGGGTTTTATCTAGAGGAAGCTTTACCTCAACCTGAAAATCAACATTACCGTTGAAAGACGAGGGTTAATAACTTGTAAAAAGTAGAAGATAGTCACGGTTACTGAAAGTTTGCCCTCCTTTGTGATGTCAGTGGACAGTAATAAGCCACATTTGAACGATAACTCCTTAGGGTTCTACGTAATCAGAGTGTCTATCTTCGGAAATTTTGTCTGAATATTACGTAGGTTTGATCGTTGTATAGCTAGACGAGATACCGTTCAACACGCAACCAGTTCGCCATATGTGGTGCTGTGGTCGAGGAGCTTGCTCGGATTGGCTCTATGGGGAAACTTTTGGGGTACCAAAATTTGACTACTATCGACGACATAGTTCTGGGAAATTACGGACAAGACTTTGGACTCCTTACTTCATTTGACTCAAAACGCTTACCTGTTTGAGCTGAACGGAACTTTGGTAAACAAATGTGTATTGTGGAAACCTTGCATAAAACGCCGTCTAATGATCATCGTCGTGAGCAGCTCTGGATTGATTTGTTAGTATAATGGCGAATCATTTTCGAATTCCTTTTTTCCCAATTCATGATTAGATGTCTGTACGGAAATGCGAGCTTTGGCCTTGCCGTCTATTATATGTATAGGTGTACTCTGTTTGTACCGTAAATTATATTCTGTATATATTCTCGAAATTCAGAATTAAGTGCTAGCAAACGTTCTCAACAACTCTCCGTTTTTGAGTTTCTCGTGATATTTCATAAGTGAAACATGTTCAAGCGGACGACATAGCAAGCGAAAAGGCTTTAATTTAGATGAATTGATAGTATGTGAGCTCAGGCTCATATGACTGGCAGAGAATGTAATAACCTAAGTAAGAGGAAAATAGTTCTTGAAATCCAGATTAAACGGATAACAGTGCTTACACATTAGACATTGGTGTCGGTTCATGGGGACAACCAGATATCCAGTGGCTATCACAATCTTGCGCCAATCCATACCGTTAAGTTGCTTCACTCAAATAAACTTTGATAGCTGTTTGAAACGGTGTCATACTAGGCATAAATGCATTCTAGAATTTACGATTAAGCAAGCATTGAAGCCTATCTGTGTTGAGAGAAAATGCTCAATACGGATCAGGCTATGTACTTGTTGAATTAGAACTCGTAGTTTTGGCAGGAAAATAAATCGTCGGTTCCTCTACTTTTTTCACCGGGACAAAACCATCATCACTGAAATTTTTAGTCCAAATACCACAGGTTTTCTGGAGAAACTATGTTTTCCAAACGAGTAAATATTGTTCTGTAGACACGAACCAGTAATCAACACGCTAATTAACTTACGAATTCCGTGTCACTCCAGTTAGGCGCACGTGTTTCCTCAGCCATCTTTGTCGCATCTAAGACACCAAAACAAGCAATTCTTATTTTTTCGTTTTGGCCACTTACATAGATCAGTAAACAAATGCAAATAATGCGCCAAGCATTATAATATGTTTTAACCACACACTGTGTCGAAGGCAGTATCGAACAAATTAATCACCACTTTTGCTTACACTGATCATTGATGGCATTTGCATAATCTTTTGAACAATATGGTCTTCCGTTCAGTTCTTGGTAACTCCAAGGGCTACAAAGAACGTATTTTGGTAGAATAAGAACGTTTTACGATCAAAATCACAGACTGTGGTGCTGTAACTATCTCGAAACTGTCTAGGTTCCATTTGAGGATTGCACACAGATAGGCAAAATTGTCACCTAATGTTTGACACACAAAATACATATCCAAAGCATCCAGTTGGTAAGAAACGATTTACCGCCACCACAATCCGAAATGAAACCTGTGGATGCTTTCAACTGGGTTATAAATTGTTCAGCATTAACACATATTAGATGACAGTCTAAAGTGTGGAGAGCTATAAGTTTCATCTCACCTGAGGTTTCGACCACACGTGTGGCACTGCAGACAGTAGAAATGGTAGAGACGACCGGACAATGGTACGTAGTTTGTTGGGAATACGGACTTGCCGCAAACAGCACAGGAGCCTAGAGATTGAGATGGATGATTCTGTAGGTGAAAAAACAAAACTGTAAGCTTTCCGTCAAACTGATGTTGTTCACTAAACTCTCTTCGTCCCATAGATATTCAGTGATGTTTGTCTTCCCATGTGAACAACTATGAAGGAACGTCAGTGCTAAATGTTGAACGCCTCACATGGGAAAGTCCTACTGAGATAAGGGATCAAGAAAGCCGATTGCACTAAAATCGAATACAGGTTTGTCGTCATTTGGTTGTGGGTTTGTAACGGATGGCCGCCTTTAAAATTTTTTATAAATGTGTTCCAACGTCGCCACATGTTTTACTATTTGACATCCATACGCCTGCAGTAATCTGTATCCGTAAATACGTTACACCACCAAATTTTATCAAACACTCAAGTAAAGATGTGGTCATTTCGCCAGGAGGCTTATGCTTAAGCTGTTCCGTTTTTCGAAAAACACCCAACGGATGAGTTGCAATTCGTCTCCCAATGGAGCTAACGGTATCTGGAATGGACTTTCTACTCTTAAGGCTGTATAAGTCTAAAGTCAGCTTAGTGTTCGGTTTATTTTTTGCATGCTTTAAACGAACGAGACAAATTGTGCGACAACGTCTACATGTGCTCAATCGGATCTACAAAGTCAGTTATTAGGTCAGGGTGGTCCAGCTCATTTTCAGTGAATAAAATAGGGCCATAACTGTCACCGGTAGTCTAATCTATCGGATTTTTACGAATGAATACAGCAGCGATTTTTTGATGTTTTCATTATAGGTTGTGTAGACGGTTCATTCCATTTGACTCCTTATGTTCTTTCCGGTGAACTTCCGGAGAAGCCTGGGTAAAATATTCGTCTAATATACAAAACGATGCAAGCTTTATGCTGTTTATGTTCGAATGATTTCTGTTGTATAGCAGTTGGGAGCATTTTATTCGGAAATCAACCAAAAGCGAAAATACAGAAATTTGCTAGTAGTTTTTTGTGCGCCTGTCTGCGAATCTGGTACCCACAATGCGGTGAGGTCGACGGTTATTTTTCGACTTGATGGGCGTGAAATTTGTGCCCAAATGGTCGAAAAATTGCACCGTGATAAGTGGACATGCGTCACAGCCAGGTTAAACAGCGCAGTAGACTGTCGTCTTACAACAGCATTTCTGCCTTATAATTGTCACATGTAACTCCAAGTCCACCGCTTGGTAACTATCAAATCCCATAGCAAGGTTGGGGTCCGTTTAGAACCACTATACTTACTTTCTTTCAGTCGAAGTTCCAACAAGTGTCATCACGTATGCACAACAAACCGGTAATGTCAGCGACCCAATAATGTAGGTCCTAATGCTATGCACTAGAGCGTGAACTTAAGGAAGAGAAAAGAAATCTCAATCGAATTCCGCCGTACTTTTTTTCGTAGAAGGTAGGGAGTAAACAATTGCCGAGCTAAGTTCTGAAATCAGCATTAATCCCCTTACTGATAGAACAAGGTAAGAAATATTTTCATCTTATATCCGTTTTGACGAAAAACGTTTGCAAGCACCGAGTTCGTGGCTATGCCCAACTACTCGGCTGAAGAATGAGCGCTTTGTGCCCTCATGGCCTGAGGTAGATGTTTAATTCTCTGGCTTGCGTTAAGCTGGAAAGTGTACTGTAGAGCGTGGAAAAAGGAGCAGTTACCCCGGGCGCAAAGCATTTGTTTTTGAGGAATTTAGATCCAAACATTAAAACGATACTTAGCTGCGTTGCTGACAGTCGAAGTACTTAGGTTAACTGTGGTTCAGAGTCCCGGTGAGAACCACTGAGTTCCGTCAAAAACAAGCCACGAATTACTGACCATAAGGTACACTTGGCGCTATGAACGATTAACGAACTAGGGAGTACTTTGCCGCCAAAATGTAATGAAGTCACAAGATTCCTCACAATAATTTGTTCAGAAATGCAGCTCAAGGACATTTCATCCACCCTTGAGTCACGATAATGAACACAAAACAGAAAGTTCTGCCGGCGAATGCCTCTCACGATCAGACATATCTTCATTCTTCTTATAGATAGGTCTTTATCGACAGATGAAACAAAACATAAATAGACAGCCAGATTTCTGAACAAATGACTAATTTACTTGGAGGACCTTTGTTGGATACATGAGTTAGGTCATCATTTAGGATGGGAAACCGATCCAAGGATGGCCAGTTTGGCCAGACTTCGGATAAGCCATTGAACTAATCTCGGGAAAACATACGGCACCCAGCCGGTCCTCAGTTAGCGCTATTTATCTAGGTTGACCTGATCCATGTCCCTTCTTAGTCGCATGCTGAGAAGGAGGGCTTAGAGGAAGCTGTTCTCCAGCAGGGGGACTTCTAAACGTAAGAGATAGTATACAGAAAGCACGTTTATAGAATATCACTGAAGGATGCTTGCCACTAGTGGGTAAGATGATAAGAAGGGAAGAGGTAGAACTACTTACCGGGTGGGCATTAAATTGCATCTGATGGTTGTCTACCTTCCTTTCTTTCTCTATGGGAACATAGGTGGTTTCTTGTTCAACGGGAGGTGGAGGTGCAGCGCTAATCAGGTTTATCTGTAAAATTATAAAAAGGTACACCAAATATCCTGTGTTGTGCACAGTTGGAAGAATTGTAATTCAGCTTTTTGGCTCCTGTAGAACAAACGATGCAATAATCAATGTGCTCGGCCTTGAGTTTGAGGCGTTGAGATGCTTCCGAAGGAAGTGTGCCTAATGTGCCTGTAGCTGCGATATATTAGCCCTGTTAGGGTGAAACATTTTGACAAACAGACTAACTTTAATTTGCCCTTGAGTCTATTCATTTATTAGCGACCAAATGCAAAGTAACTCAGAGTCACTTACGCGGTCCTGAGAAATTGCTCTTTGGGAGCCGTTGTAGCTGTCATGTGGTAGTTGGGTATCCATATCGTAAACACTCTGAAGTGACAATGAGAGATCCATAATATATGCGCATTTAAGACAGTATGCTAGTTTGAAGCGTCAAAAACGCTGCTTACCCACGCATTTTTGCTGGGACGACGAGCAGATATACGGAATGAAGATCTTCTGAAGGCGCTCTGTGGAAAAATCCAAAACAAACTGGACCAAGTGATAAGACAACCAACCAAGATAACATAACATTTCACCTGAGGACTGTATTACTCAAGGGAGACCTGGCACAATAGACGAATCCTTGTAGACAAAAATGAACTTCATTCATAAATTCATTTAGTTGTTAATGGACAACTGATCATTCTGACAATCATATATGCGACTCACAGTATCGTCGATCGGAGTCATTCGTGCGGAGCTTGCCTGCTAATAAAAAACCGCACATTAAGTTTCCATAATGACTACCAACAGCGAGCTCAAATGTGGACAGACTGCAAGTAGTTCAAGAAGGAAAAATAACTTACACGACTTAAACGCCTTTCTTCTGAAGATTCTTCACTCTAGGAGATATTCAAGAGGTTAATACATGAAATGAATCGTTCACGTTCAGAGCGAGTGGCTCTATATAATGTCTAGAGACAAGTTAATGTTGCTTCTGGGTAGCTGTGTTGATCTAGACTGTCAAGAGAAGTTTGCGCCATCTTGTTAGTGTGTAGACCCAGCTCAGAAGCTGTGCTTGAAGTGGTGTCAAAAGTCCTGGCGATTCATAGGATGTGCAATTTTGATGCGTTCTAATAAGTAAAGTATTTCCAGCAATTTCGCTTAAAATGATTTAACTACATTTCGAAAATTCCTATTGGGGCACACACAAAATTTCTGGTAGTCTTAGTCGGTTTGGGAATTTCGGTGGAAATTTCCCCGTGTCAATGGAGTCTATCTATGCTGAAATGGAAAAAAGCACTATACAGACTTTCTCCCACAGTATGCAAATTACGAAACTCCAGAGAGTCACATTCATGCTGGTAATTTGAGCTGCTGAACGTTAAAGGTGCTAGCCAGGTGGTTGCGGGTTTGAGATCTGCTGGAGGTTTGCATAATGTGCACCGGTGATTGGTCCTAATCGAGGTGAAACTGCTGTACAGCGCTTTTCAGGTTTTCAGCATAGGACGAAATCTATACCAGAGCACTAGAGTAGTTGGGTGTTTTGGGAATTTAATCCACAGTACCTATGCGTTTGCTTAATTCCAGCTGCAGAGTGAGCCAAAAACCTGACATTGATGACCGTTGATGACACACGATGCGAAACCTAACCTGTTTCAGACAGTGACGGAATACTCATGAACAATGTACGAACAAACATAGAACCCTCACAACTACCGATTACAATGCCAGGGTTTTGCAGAAGTCTGTCACGTCATAAGTCATACAGTGGCCGAGTAGAGGCTCCACTTATTTTAAACTATATGCCTAATATTTATAAACCTAGTACACTCCTCCAAAATTTAGCATAAATGATGAGTTTATAGGGAAATTTCAGTGGAATGTGATGTGGCCTTCTTGGTTTCGGTAGAAGTGTGTTGGATGACAAGTCGTTTGACGTCAAATCATTGCAAGTTTCTTGTTGGTTTCGACAAACTAACGTGATTTGAAAGGCAACTTCCTGCCTAGAAATTGTTTACAAGCCTGTACTCATGAGGGGATGGATCAGCGTCGAAAATGTACACGGCTCATGTTAACACTTTTTGAAAGTCTGACAAATTGGCATTGCGGCATAGAACAACGCGACTTGATCGTCCTTGTGTCCAAAATTATTCGAGAAAATAAATATAGACTGTAAAATCTTAAAACTGATCATACAAAGTACCTGGTCCTTGCAAACTTGAAGCTTTCTCCCCCAGATGTATTTGAGGTAATCCTCTTTCCTTGGATTCAACAAATTTGGTGTTGAGATATTTCCCCTGAGAAACCTTACCATACACTGAAGAAAGCTTTGGGCGGATGGGGTTGTCTTTTTAAACGTATCCGTTCTAGCACTTAGGCTATACGCAATGCCGTGGCGCAGCTTGTTCTCAGGATTGGTATCCTTCGCATACGCTTGCTTAGTTCCAGAAGCACATACCGTTGAATACTGGTTGAATAAAAGGTAACCCGGCTTTTTAAATCCAACGATTGGTCATTAAATGTTCATTGAAGCTAGTTTGCAAATTCTGCAACGTATATGACATTCAATGGGAAATACTTAACTTATTGGCCTTTTCAACGCAAGATATTTTGTCAGGTTGATGAACTGCAAAGTGTGTATACAGTTGGAAACGGTGACCAAGTTTGGCTTATTGCACATTCCAGTTATGGGAATGTCTATGGATGACAGAACGTCAAGTTGTGTTTTGTGCATTAATTATTTCGTTTAAATAGGTGATGACGAAAAACCTACCAGTATAGGAAGGAAAAGGTAAGGTTCAATATTAAAGGTTTACCACCAGAAACCCATTTAAAAGGGTAACTAAAACGAAGCCAAGCACTGTGACATACCCGAATTAAAACGTGGTACACTTACTGTGTTCCTTCTACGGAATTCCAGGTAATCAGCAACTATAAACAGTGGAGGAAAGTCGGTTTAACTTCTCAAGCTCACGTAATGCAACGTACAATTCATTCATGGTCACATTACGAAATACCCTAATATAGAGACTGTTGATCTACGGCTCTGGTGGAAAGAGACAGACAAAAGTAGGTTTAATCAGGCTGTAGGTAATGTGCGAACTTGCGCATATCCAGTTAGCCTTACATGAGATTATTCAAGAAGATTTTGCTCGCGGGTGTTTAACACTATGCAAGGATGGAAACGTTAGCTTCACTTATCTATACCGAATATATTTGTGCTAGGCTTACAGCTACCGAATCGTGGGTAGAGTTATTCAAACTAATAAGGAATGGAAGCGCTCCCTTCAGTTTAAGTTTCGGGAGATATTTAGAGGTTTGTCAAGTACATGACGCGAATCACAATTTGATTTGAGTACGGATGAACACGTTACTCACCTGCCTGTGAGTAATGTGGTGTACAGTATAATACACCACCAAACACTTTTCCAGCTGCTTTTCTATAAAGAAAAAAAGAACAATACATTAGACTCTTGACAACGTGAAAAGTAAGTTAAGTTGTGTTAGTACTCACCCAATGTCTATTTCACAGGTGCGGCATCGTGCACATTCCGGGTGATATACGTGCTCCGCAATGACCAGCTTGTTTTTTGGATCAACCATCCGGTTGCACGAATGGCAAAACTGGCTATCGGATTCCCGTTGCCTGAATGACTAAGAATGACAAAAACTCAGCTATTTAAGCTAAATGACTCAGTCAGAAGATAAAAGATATGAGGTCCAGGATAAAACAGTGACTGGTAAAGTTTATTTGAAGGGGTCATCCACAGGCGTAAAGAACAGATAGTCATCAGTTTACGTGATATACTACTTCTGACAAACGTTGTTGGGTTGTATACAGGGAACACCCTACAATCACAAATTAAATGGTAGTTTACAAACGACCCCAGCCAAGGAAACTCGATTTGCTTTCAACCACAAAGGCACACTTTGTATCATTACTTCTGTGTAAGTGACCAACAGTCTGCATGCTGTTGGCGTTAAACACCCCGTAAACCTTTCCTAAACAACATGATAAGTTCAGGTGACCAAAGAAAACTCTGGAGACATTTAACTATAAGAATACATGGGTTTTTCACCTCTCGCCGTTAAGCGTGTGTGCTGAAATGATTACCTTTCCTGTTAGTAACTTGTAAACGTTAAACAGTCCACAGAGAATAAATCGGTGGGTTCATCCACTCGCAGGAAGGCAAAGCATTTAAATCTGAAGTGTCGATTCATCAGTTTGTGTGTAACGTCAGAATAGAGTGTACTCTGAAACTCCGGTACCAGAAAACATCCATGCACAAATCAACCCAATAGAAACACTCCACTCTTTTGGCTCACCTCATTTGATCTGCGTAATGTGACTGTTGTCTCTGACGTGGGATATGGGTGCCAGTCCTGATAAATGTTAGCAGGGAATAACCACGGAATCAGCGTACCACAAGTACTTCAAACCCGTCAACGTCATGATTGAGCACCGGAAAAAAGTTCGCTAGGTTAGTGTTTAGCAAGTGGAAGAACATTTCACCTGATAATCCACTTTAATTGGGAGTGAGAATTTGCAACAAGAATGAATTCCCAAATTCGAAAGCGTTCGTCATTCTACAAAGACCGGTATTCCAAAATGAGTGCATACTGCCAGCATACTGGGTCTAGGGTTGCGTTCGGTGATTGACTCGCTTAAATGGATCATACTCCACTGCACACGTACGCTTCCATTTGTTGAAACTTATTAAGGTCAGCTTTACAAACTATAGTTACACGACTTACCATTTCTGTACCAAAACAGAATGCTGTACAGTAACTCACTGGTTATACGCTTGAAAATATTACTTGCAATCTGCCTAGCGGTTATCTGATGCTACGGTGGATGTGCAGCTAAGACTATCGCAATACATTTTTAGGGCGTTTCAAAGACAGTTTTGCAAAGTGTTCTTATATTAAACCACCCAATTTGTTTGGGTATTCGGACAGAAAATTATCCAAGTTTGCCTGTGAATTGAAATAAATCTTCTTATTCGACACAAACGTTATCGCTTACGTGAGTAACACCAATAGGCAATTCCCTCGGTTCAACTGTGACGCTTCGTGGGCTCCGCAGTAATCTTGGTGAGGCTGGTTGTGATTTTACCTGGAAGGAGAAGTTTAAAGTGAGATCAGTAGCCACACAGAGAATGTTGGACAACCTCTCAGTCCACGAGCTAAAAGAGAATGTTGTTTCACAGGTAAAAAAATCTACTAAATTAAGAAAGCAATAATATTACTACAAAATATAATAACTGTTTGTTGCTAATTTGGTTCGGGGAGGCGTTATTCATAATAAAATTAAAAATTTTTAATAGTAAGAGAAGTACAGCTTAGAGAATGAGGTTGGAAAACTCTTAAAATTGCACCATAAAATCTGTTTTCAATGTCATTTTTCCATACTTATTCGGATAATCTGTTTGCAAAGACGGAGGTGAACTCAATAATTTGTTGATAGTATAATACAGATAACAAATAGCCAGACTGAATTACGTCGAAAAAGTGGCAACGGACTTCTTCAGATTACCTGACGTGTACTTTCTGTTGGACGCGAATAGCTCATTTCCACGTGAATGGGTTGTTCACCCTAAAATACACCAGGCAGAGTGTGGCATGAAACGTTGAACAAATCGTTATTAGACAGTTTTATTTCGAAACATTTTAATAACCGCTCATAACGACAATGTTACAGATGTTTCCGAATTATTCACAGTGGAGACAGATTGATGAAGATCAGATCCAGTGTAACGCACTGTTGTGAAGTTGGCTGAAACATATGTTTACCATTTCATAAAATATTTGTGACGAAGGTAAACGAACAGTTTGCCCTTAAACGTTTAGAAATCACTTGAGTGGGCAATTTTTGTGATGCACTGCGACAAATTATCGTGAATACCACAGGCAGTTGGAAGAGATGGGTTCCGTTGAGGAGTATTGGTAACGAGAAATCACCATCAATAATTCTTGACGTTCAAGAATACTAGGCTTGACTCTCAACAGTAACGAAGTCTTTTGCAAGGAAAACAGTAACTCTGAATATGTATCACGCAACTGACCAATATCAGTGGCAAACCGTCAGGATAAGGATTCCGAAAATATAAGTTATCTTGCAATACTACGTATTTTAACTTGAAACGTTCCTTTGATTCTATTCCTTTGTGAAATGTTAACAACGTTTCAGTAGAGACGTCATGTCAAAACAGTAGAAGAATATCGTTGTATGTATCACTTGAAAATGCTCAGCAATTCAAAATGAAAATCCCTTGCTACGATAAAAACAGTTGGCGCATTCGGCCGACACCGTGTTTGCAGTAAACATTTTGAGTCGGTTAGCAAGTAAAACGTCACAGTCACTTTCTAATATGTTTACGCAAAGCTAGGGTTCTGTCATTGTCGACAATTTAATTTACTTTGCTGTTTACGGCTAACTCTGACACTTTTTGCAAGGTTGATAAACGACAAACAAAACTTACCACATATCTTTTGGCATACTCTCTGTATGTTACAAGCGGTGGTGGAGGAGATTGTGCCGTCCGAGTTCGTACAATAACGTGGTCGGTAATGGGCTGCGGATAAGGTGTCAGATGGTAGATTTGTCTTTCACGGACCATGGTAATGATCAACAGCAACAACAACTAAATGCTACGGATGTGTTTCCAATAATGTTGAGGGTGTTATTTGTTAAAGTAGATATACTGCAGGTAAACGTTAAACTTGTGCTTATTTGTTAAACGAGCAACCCGATTGGTTCTCCGTTGATTTGGAATGATGTGATGACACTCCGAAACACCAGCGCGTTTGATGGAAAAACAAAATAGTCTTGCATGATTGAGTGGTCACATGAGTAACAGGTGTGTAAATTCAGGCCTACGGTGAGAAGCGGCTTTGCAGCAGAGGCACTGACAATGATGGTGTGAAATACGGTTATGTATAACTTACGGGTGTCTCAGCAACACACGGTGGATTCTCAGGAACATTAGATTTATCCAATTCAGAATCGGAATGCCTCAAGCTTCCAGTTGAACTGCCTTAAATTAGTAATAATCGAAACTGATTACATCGTGCAACTACTCGGTTCAGAAACACAATGACTCAGTGTTATAAATGCATTTTTATAGCTTTCAAACGAAACATCTCACGGTCGACCTGCCAATATACGAATGTAGCCTTTGTATCGCATGCCTCTTGCGGGGTTATTCACATATACTCCAGCCAAATAATTCGCTCTGTAGCTTTCATTACTTTGGCTATCAGCATTCAACTGTGATGATCAACAGGCTGTCGGTCAGAGGAGAAGTGCAATCCAGTTTTATTCTGAGAGGACAATTTAGACAGAACCATAACCACCTTGAAAAAGACAAGATCTTAGTCAATTTAACAAAGGCAACAGCTTAACCTAAACAAAGCAGACAAAGATTTTAGGAAGCCAACCACTGATATAGAGACCGGCGAGTTTTATCAGGTTTATTGTAACGTTTCATGTCCATGACCAAAGTTGAATGCTCTCATACTGGGGAAATAAATCTTATCAATGAGCTGCAACAATATTGTCTAAGATTGCCGTAAATTGTTCTCACTCAAACGTGTTGAGAATGTGGGGGGGGGTGAAGACTGATTATTGGGAACAGCTATGTTCTTCTAAGCTCACGTCTTTTAATCATTTGGGAGTGAGTCCGATAAAGTGGAAACTGGTAAGGAAAAATGGTTGGGAGCCCCCGTTGCTGACGCGATGCAGGCGGATGCTTTTAAGGGGAAATCTTTCCAAAGATTACCGTATTCTTGTAAATACCATATTATATTATTATATTATTATTATATTATGTATAATATATATTTATCAGGTAACGGAATTAGCATTTTGTATTCAACAGTTTTAGTTGGGAGTACTGTCATCGTGGCCACCTTCTACAATGCATGGATTCAAAAGTCCCGTATTTACAACGATTAATCCAGCTTTATAAATACTCAGGCACGACAGAATGATTAGAAAGGCTGTGATACACCGGAATGTTTAGTACTGCAGTTCTTACGTACAGCGGGAAATCTACACACACGTAACTACAAGTTGTGGAATGAAAAATAATTTCGCGCTACTTATCTTTGTAATTTGTATCAGTCCTGTCTACCAGAGTCTTGGTTTCCTGTCATCTTTAATGATTATTGTTAGATTTTGAGAAAAACCCTGGAATTACCTATGAATATTGGTAAAGTTGCATACCAAAACCCAACTCTTTAACCGACAGTATAATATGCTTAACGTATTACGCTGTGAAAAACCCTTCTCAGACGGTTCAGTAAATCATTTCCCTACAGACGAATGGAATAGCAGTGGTCATCGTGTGTCATTTGAAGCAAAAATGACGTTATTCATACTGAAGTTTATGAAGAAAAAACAAAAATTGGTGTAGGTTTCCCATTTGTTTCATCCAGTGGAAATACATTCATGTCAAGTTAACATTCCTTCAAATTCAGCTATGGGTGAATTCTTGTGAAATGTTTGCGTTGCAATTAGATGAGAACAGATGTTGCGGAAATCTGTCTCATAAAACGTTTTTTATATAACGCTTTTTCATGCTCCATTCCTTCACTCCTACTGCTCATACATCAATAAAAAACATTCTATTAGCTTCATTCGGAATTATTCAATGAAAACTTTTGGAAAATCCAAGTCAACACCTACCCAATACATTCAGTAGGACAATTGCTAGCCTAAACAGTCCTCTCAGGGACACATATCGATCGAGGTCACAAAGAAGTGCAGATTATTGCAACATCTTCGAAAACATATCCGGTTTAAATAAACCAGGCCCAATGTGTTTCAAACTAATTCCCGTCTGTACAGCAAGACGTGCCCTTTTAGTTGGTAGGTCCAGTCTAAAGACATTTTGCCCTCAAAGAGCCCATGGCGCATCCTCTTATTTCAGAAAGTGTACAAAAAAATCCTTGTTCGGAAATAACTGGATGCAAACCTTGAGAAATAATGACCATTGCTGTTTCATTTGCGCGTATCACTTTGTTAAATGACGCTAATGAAAACGCTGTGGCCACAACTATATACCATGAGACGCAATGTCTCGTTTCACAGGCTTGCTGAATATATCTTCTGTGGTGTTTCAGATAGTCAGCGATGGCCAAGTTAGCTGGGACGCATTAGCTTGATTCTAATCACTAGCCACGAAAATTGTTGAGAGCATGGAATTAAATTCCATGCGTCAAAATAAAAATTTCCCCTGAAACATTTTCGAATATAAATTTGAGTGGTATTTGCAGTAATTGATCGTCATAGAGGGGTTCGTATAATGAATTCACAAGTGCAATAATTTTAGTGAAAGAGTAACACGGAGTTTTCATTTAGTCAAGGAATACTTACTTCGGTTACATCTCACATGTCGGTGATGTGGCAAGCAATATGGGCGGCCTTCGTGCGAATTATAGCGCACAATGCTGGGAGGTTAAATGATGAAGAGAGATTAAAGACTGAGTAAGAACATGGTTGTTAACCTGAGTTTTATGTCCCCAACGAGCAACTAGACTAGTGCGGTTAACTGACGGTGTCTTCAAAGAGATTTCTGGAAGTGCGGGTGTAACGCAGCAGAAAAGTGAACAAGCCGAAACAACTTGTGTTCGACGAAATAAATTAATCAAATCCTGTGGCAAGTGCCTTCGTGCGACGTCAGCTCTTTTAGTCGTACTTAGTTAGACAACCAGGATACCGCAGTAGAAACTACTTCAGTAGAAACAAATAGTGAAATTTAACGTAATGGTCAGTCACTCTTCTACTTCGAAGGCCATAATGGTATTTATTCTTTAAGCTGGAACCTGCAACCTCCATTACGATTCTTATTCAAACTACCCCAAAGTGCCAATGTCCGGTGTATTCGCAACGCGATTAGCAGTGAGGTTTTGGGATCCATTCCCTGCTAGATCAACTGTAACTGCCGCTACTACAAGGCACCTTAAACCTAACACACAAAAATGACCTGTTGGTATATACACTCGGCCACTTCATAGTCTAAGCCGTACTACGTACAGGCAGCAATTCTATAACTAAGCCTTTATGCGAAGTGTTTAGTTAAAGAACATCGGTGAGTGAATCTGTATTCAAGATGATAAAGGTATTTAGAACATTTGGTTTTTTCGGAAGACCAACCAAAATTGTCTGAATGTGACTGCAACAAGAACCTTCAATTCTGCATTGATGAATATTCGCATGTGGAACGTGAAGCGGGTTGTCAGATGCGACCACCAGGTCAATCTCAGTTCGCGTTGATAACATTAAGAAACGAGCATTAGGGAAAGAAACGCTTTCAAAGTTTGATAGAGTGCATTCATTTACGCACAAAGCTACCATATCCGATGTGCAGGGCATATTGCGAGAAATGAGTGGCGGAAGAGCTTTAGTAATCAAGCTCAGCAACATACAAAGAACAAGAGGTAGGATTTAGTGAAGCAAGATGGACTGGGAAGTTTGTATTGATACTTGGAATTTGCCTAAAATTTGTCAGAATATGATTATCTGGAAACGACTGTCAAACCTGTTGCTGATTTTGGCTTTGGAAAAAAGGATGTTAAGTCCAAGTGAATGAATATACCACATGATCTGACGTGGCTTTTATGTTATGTTGTCGAGTTGGGAATCGGTTTGCTACTGTGCAACCTTTTCTGAAACAATCACGTCTGGTTTTTGTTCATTTGATCAGCTGGTTACACGGTCGTCAAAATATCTTATCTGGTCGGCTACGGGCTCCACCCGTTTTGGAGCTCACCACGTAGTCCTCGACTTTATGTTTCTCTCATCTTCGGCTTGAGTGCTAAAATGTACGTAAATGAGGAGGTACATCCGATTTGATTTTAACGGAAAACTTAACTTAATCCAGGCCGATTATTTTATTTAGCGCATTTATTAATTAAAGAAGTTGCACAAAGCTAGCCACATTTTAAGTCAGTATAATATCCAAAAGAGTGAAGAATAATTTCTTGACATAGCGAAATACATAGGTTCTTTGAATTCGTTCGACAACAGGTTGCCGGAATTCATTTGAGTCTACGTAATCGGAGAGTATTCAGAAACCACATGCGTAATGCATCTCATCACCAAAAAAACTGCGATATCCCAAATGTCAAATGCTAACACAAGACAGCTTTTGAGCAGCACAATCAGGTGCATCGAACATAAGCAGGTGACGTAGCTGGGATCCAGATGTGGTTTCCGTTAACACTAAACTGACCTGCAAATAAATGTAATTAACCGTTGCTTGTATTCAAAGGGATATTAGTGGCCAACAGTAAAATGAACAGCTGAAGGTGGTTTGAAAAAGCGCGCAAGAGAGACGGTGCAAGAAACTTGTTACGCCGATTCAAAGTAATTTTCGTAGTCGGTCGAACACTAGCTTACATTGTAAGAATAACTAGGGAAAATGAACCCGGTATATCGCGGAAGGGCCTAAAGGTTTCAATGGTAAAAGCGACCAGTCATGTTCCCCTGAAGTTTACCGGCACAGGAAGAAAATTACACAGGAACCGGATGGAAATTTCTGGATTATAATGGGCGTGGTCCATTATCCCAACTTGAAACATAGGTCATTTCACATATCTTTGTCTAGTATGCACATGAAAATAATTCCATATGAAACATGATGGCTTGTATAAATTCCTGAGAAATTCGTGCCAACAAAGAGTCGAACAATTCAGCCACACTACACAAAATGCAGACTAATAATTCTATGGAAGAATACTATCCAGCGACTCACTCAAGTACGCGGTTGCACATGACGCAACGAAAGCAAGATGGATGATAATACCTTTCCATCACATGAAGTTGCTCCGCGGCGTACACCAGCTTTCCACACGAGTAACAGTACTTTTCAGCAGCCGAACCCAAGCTTTCTCTCTGTAGCGAACGAAGAGAGAGAATATTGCTGACGGATCCCCTGGTAACTTTGATTTTTGGAAATTAAACCTATTCTGTAGATGGACAACAATACAAAAACTGTACTTCATTCAGTCAAGGATCAACTATCGTTTGGGACATTACGAAAGATTTACAGAGATATCACAACGTGGAGCAGGCATCATATACATTATTCCGCTTCAAATGTTTTACAGCATATATATTATTGGTTATTACAAAAATTCAACGGATCTTAGGACTTAGTAGGAGCTTCATAAACTGTGGGTTAGAATATCAGTTCAGCCTGCCCGCGGACCTCTTCCAGTCATCGTACAGGCTAAATTTCGTTTAGTCAGTTTTTACCATTGTTTAAAAGGAAGTATCAAAGGCTCACACTTTTCGGCTATCGGTGAAATTATATTCCATGTTTCGCGATTATGTAACAAACAACTTTCTTACGTTATTTTTGCTTATGAGGAGGTTGTCGTCTCAAAGATTCATGGTGACTTAACCTGCAGTGTATTGTTTAAATCATAAGGAATTTGCCAGTCGTTTTAATCAATCACCAAAAAAGCTATTTTAGAGCTCATAATATCAGCAATACGTCTATCGAGAGTGGCTAATCTGCAGAGAACTAGCGATTTCTAACTAACCTCTGTCTGCCGCCAAAAGTGCTCCTGGTTGTGTTCTGATAACCATTTTTCTGCATGAAGTGGGATAATGTTTAGGTGGTACAGACAGCTAACCTTGCATACTGTCGTCATTATTTTCGGTATCCCTATATTCTGCAGATCAAGTATTGGTGAACACAAATTTATAGCTGTGGAGATTGGTTGTCAATACAAATACTTCAAAAAACTGCCATGCAATCTGATTTTTCAGTGTTAAAACAGGCTGAAAAGTATACCGTTTTAAACGATAACTTACGAAGCCCTTGCGCTCCTCGGTTGGGGTAGTTTCGGAACCTCTGTACAGGAATAAGTTATTCTGGATAATTGAGGGTTCGGTGGACCCCTGCACAGGTGTTTTGTAGGATGTCTATAAAATGAAGAGCGAGTTGTTTCGGCCGTAATTCCAGTATAACATACTCCATCATGTTTCTATTTTCAAGAATAAGCGCTACCCCCCCACAGCATTGCCAAATATTAAATCACGTTTGGTAGGTAACACAATATGTTACTTGAAAACGCCCGTTTTGCGAATAAGAGACATTAAACCTTCATAAAGAGGATTTTTAAGCCGCATTGTTTCCACATTCCTGCCTGAATATTTTGCAGTGACCGAGTCGTTTAACTGCATTCATTTTCGGGCAATAAAATTCTGCTAAAATACTGGTCACAAGAACACTTAAGCAGTGAAACTTGAATAGCAATATGTTCTGCCTTCAAATCACCTGTGTCCGAAACTACAGAAAAGAAAACTCCATCTCGACATAAATAAGCGAATTCTGTTTGCAAAGAAGTACTCGCAAAATACCTGAAAGTAGCTCACTTTTTACTGACAAAGTGAACTTCGGTCGGACGAATGCTCGACGGTGGGCGGTGACAGAAAGATGAAGCTATTCCTTTTTTACAGAACCTGAAACAAGTGTTTTGCATCCTGTGTACTAGATAGGGCCCAAATGATTTTGAGGAACAAACTTAGCACAGCTTTGAGTCTATGTGAAATGATTCTTGGGTAGATGAACCCGCACCTATACAGGAACGTTTGGTGAGTTAAGAGTACAATGCACATCTCCTTCGACATGCCGTTGTTTTACCTGCCCAAAAATGAGGAAGGAAAGATGGAAGATTATTTTCACAGAGACTTACAGCTGGGTTTGCCTTAACGAACGAAATGTGGTTTGGACGCGGTGCGCTTGTTTGAAAGTGGAACGCTGGTCGAACATAAGACCGGGCCACTGCAAAGAAATGAAGACAGATACACCGTGCAAAACTGCAGAGTGAAGGCTAAAGTATTGATACAAGGATAACCGAAATCAATAAAGCGTGCTGAATTGGCGGTCTGGTCCACCATATTGTTACCGCGAGAAGTATTTTTGGATAGCATCAAAATTATTTTGTTCCAGTCGCACAAGAAAGGCGATCAATTTGTCCTGTAACTTTTGGCTTCTTATAACCAAAAGCTTGTTTTTGCAGAAGAAATACATATTAAAATAGAGGGCTTTTTAGTTGACGTGTCTGATTTGGTCTTATTATGTGGATTCATGCGATCGAGGTTCTAGTAAAATATGATCTATCTCGTTATGTAAAGTCCCATCAAACAAAACGCTTTTTAAGGATATCATATCTGGGTTCTCCGGGAGAGTATGAGACCAAGACCGACGTGTTTGAATAGTTCAAATACTACACTGGTATAATCGAAATAAATTGGGATTACACTCAGCCAATTAGTTACTTGCTTACTGGCAGACAAGTCAGTGTACTGAATGTTTTAACTGAAACCTTTAATTCGCATGCCTCACATTGTTTGTTCTGCTGTTTAGGAAAGCTAGTGTAAATTCATACACTTTATGCAACCCAAAAAGGAAGAACTCCAGCTAGACTAAGAATTCGCAAATGCCACCATCAAGGTCCACCTTATCTGTCCTGTATCACAATACATTTGTCACTCCCGTTGAAAAATCGCTACATGGGCTTACGAAATCACTCAATACTACAAGCAACTGTAACAATCTAGTCTTGCGTTCACCAAAACGTTGTCAGAATCAAGTACAGTCAGGTACAGGGTCGTTCGCTTTCAATAAGGCTGCACTGACAAATACTACCCTAAACTTCGACATACAATTATTTTAATTCGTCTCCTGGTAACTGTACGTATCACGTTCCATTTGGCAAGCCGCGATTTTTTCGATAGATCAATCCGAGAGAATCATAGGATACACATTACAGTTTTCTATCTCACTGCCACACAGCTCACCGACCAGCTTCTTGGGTCAAAAGTCCTTTGGTGAGGTAAATATTATGAAGCTGTCTACGGTATGAACTCTCAGTTAGAATTCCGCCATGACGGGCGTTTTAAACGCTGTGGTGACAGTATACTGAGGCATATTACACTGATGTGGTGACACTTCTGGGTTGTGTCAACGAGAAGATAGACGGGGCTTACATTCACATGCAAGTATCAAGCATCATCTGAGCTATCCGGAAAATTATCACGCCTGATCATATAACAACTCACGATAATCTGGATGGTACTTCTCGCAGTTTGGTTGACAGCAAGGTTCACCATCGATAATGTTGTATCGTTCCGGCCTAGCAGGAGAGGTTTATGTAAAAAAAATTGGTAAAAATGGAGAGGCTCAATAATAACGCCAAATAAGTTTTACTCAGTTCGTTAACATAAAGCTCTCGTTTCACTCACGGTTATTCTAAATTTCATTAGTATCTTTCCACTGACTGACAATATGGGTATCTAAGACTAGTGCTGACGAAGGGATCCAAGCAAAGTCACATGTGTTACCCTGGCGACCGCAGTAGGTGGATTTCACCAGGTATAACACGGTGGAGATTTTTTTGTGATGAAACAGTGACCTAGTGAAACGGCTCCCGACAGTGCCTTATTTGTTGCGAAATATGGACCAAAGGGATTTATCACTTGCGTGATAGCTTCTTATAAGTACACCCCACCACTGCTGAGCTTTTTGATGAGTATTCGATCGCACTAGAGTCGTATGCTTATCAGAGTTTGGGGAGACTAGTGAGGAGAAATGTTGATAGGCAATGGTTGAAGTCCTCCTATATTTTTCGCGTTAGAGGCGACAGCAACATCGTCGAACTCACTTACCTCACAACTTGCAATTTCCTGTGACATTACCTAACTTTGAATATATGTAACAGTTTAGGCCGCCTCAAGGTTTAATAAGCAAGTTATTTTCTCGTAAAAAGCTTGTAACCCCCGAACCTCTGCACGGTTTGCAAGAGTTCTCCTTTGCATTTTGTCAGTAGCATTTCAAAAAACATTCGACTGAAATTTTTTACCACACGTTTATACTTATTTTGGACTCCTCACGTATTTTTGAGATATGAGTAGACGAGCGGTGGGGTACTCATCCTCTCTAATCTCGTGTGGGTTCTTTATTATCCCAGATTTTTCTGCCTTACCTCAATGTAAAGCAGTTAACAAAGCAACCAAAACACAATAGTTAACGAAATAAGGTTCACGTTGAAACTGGATCAAAGCATAAAACAGGTGATTTTCTTGCATCTCTGATGAGATTTTACACGTGAATCATTAGCACTTTCAGAAAATACTCCACTCATTAGAAACGTGCTTTCAGATGGTGCAAGTGCGCATGTTTGGGAAAGGTAGCTGAAAACCGTTTCCTTGTGTATTCTTTCCATCACAAACACCAGAGGGACAATATGACCACTTAAATGCTTGAAAAATAGTGCATTCACGTGTAACTGAATTCTGAAAATTAGTTGGTCACATAAGCATGCAAAATAGCGCGAATAACTGTCCAGGCAAAACTCACTCTAACATCCGGTTGCAAAAACGGCACCTGAAGCAAGGTCGGTGATAGGCTACCATGTTTACCACTACGTTGTCTGTGTTGAACGTGGTCGTTCCGCAAGCCCCGCACACATTTTCACTGAAGATCTGCAAGAGAAATAACGAAAAAAACTCTCTTGTGTATCTTGCTAGGGCATTGTTAGATTGAGGCTCATTTACACACCAAGCGATGAAGAAATTCTTCAATCGTTTTTCCTTATTAGTAACATGATTATGTTCAGATCATGGACAATTGACTGGAAGATTTTGTGTGAAAAGTACGCAGACTCAACAACTATTTCGAGCAAACTTTATTATCAAACTTTTCTGATAAAACAGAGATGTGAATTCACTCAATAAAAATTTAGTGCTCAAATAAACTAAACTCCAGTGCAGCCCGCAGTTAATATAACTATCAATGAAAAGCACGATTTTTTGTTTTATTGACAGGAAGAAAGCCAACCCTTATGCTGGCTTCTATGTGTAAGGAATACATTGACTTAGACTCTAACGACATTTATACACAAATATACTGAACGAGCTTGTGTTCCCCCGCATCTGTGCATCTAAAATTTACAGCTAATTAGCCATTTCTCTGCCTAATGACCTAAACATTATTATCTTTGCGTGCCATCAAATAGGATGCGAAATAAAATGATAACAACTAAAATCGATTACGGAAGGATAGCTCTGAATAAAGTCAGATTGAAGGAAAAATTAGGCTTAAGATATGACTTAATCTGCTGTCATTATACCCGCACCCTCTTAGGCTTTCATCATTTCCTGACGGAACTATTGCGGTCGGAGCTGTGGTAAGATGCTCGCCTCATATGTGAGATGCCCAGAGCTCAAATGCTGAAAGGGCGAAGGACATGCACACTTAGCTCTAGCAACAGCGCAACTGGAAAAAGGTTCCCTTTTTTCTGGGTATGGATAACTGCGCTAGGATATTAGAAAGGCTTTGCAGGAGTGAGCAAGAGGTATATGTATTCCAGGACGGCCTGGAAGCACTAAAAATATTACGTGGGAGCGCTTACTGTCAATCAACACATTTAGTCCAAGAACGAGACTGAAACTTGGAGGAAGCGTCTATATATATATATATATATATATATATATATATATATAATCTCATTGGTAAACCATTGATAACTTTTCGAGAGTGCGGATAAGGCTTTGTTTTTGGAAATTCTCTCGTGAGCAAATTTTAAGGCGATCCTAAGTCATTAGTGTGCAATATTGAATGCAATAAGTATGCGTAAATAGCCTTAAGATATACAGCTGTATCTAAAGAGTCTTGACAAATTATCTAGGCAATATATAGGTCATATAGGTCCTGATCATTTTGTATTTTGGAACCGAACTAAGTTTTATTCAAACTAACTCACGGTACATGTTCAATAACGCTTTCAGTTTTGGGCACAAATATTTTACACTCGGCTATGCTAAGAGTGACGCAAGGAAATAATGATGACTCCCAGCAGCATCACAGAATATACGGCAATTTCTTAAACCCAATAATTCAAACGTCTTGAAAAAAAATAGTTCTGCTATCCACCGAGGACATTTCCCACGGTCAACAAACGTATCATGCTACTGAATCGTGTCGATCAAATTTCAACGAGCTTCTCACACTGGATTCTCTCACTCTGCAGCACTCATCAGAACAAGAGCAAATACTACCCGACTGACGCAAGATTTAACAGCAACATGGTCATCGAACTGAAACAACTAGCACTGTCTTGTTGGTGACTTTAGGCTCTTATATTTTCAACTTCTGGGGACTCACACGGTCTTGCTTGCCATGTGTGTTACCACCATCCTGAAAGAACTAAATTAGTACCACTGCGAAATCTGCGCACCCAAAATATGGCATTCACACACATGTTTGTCTTCCTTAGGTCCAGTGAGAAATATAGCGCTTTGGAATTTTAAGAAGGAAGTTTACACATTGCGTTCAGATTTCAGAGATGAAATGTGAAGATCAGCGCTCTGTTTTCCAGACACAGGCAGCAGTAACGTTCAACTCAGTTTACTGCACATTGAATTTTCTTATCTAAAGCCTCGTTCAGTCAAAAGTAAGCGTGTACAATTTTGCAGAAGCCAACACAGACCATTGTAAATGTCTGTGGTGCTCCAAAAGGCACTTTATCGCCAAAGGCGTCTTCAATGAACTATTTCTTGGATGAGCAAAGCAATTTTAATTCACCGGCTGTCCAAATCAGCCGTTGGCTACCACTGAGGATGACTGTGTAAACCGGATTGATGGTAACTTAAAAGAACCTTTACATTCACTTTTTAATTCCAATGAGAACTAGCGATATCGCTACGTTGTAGGTTCTATCTTTTGTTCATAAAGAAAATGAACTTTCCCGTTAGAATATAACGGAGCCTTGGTACACCTTTACACACAAACAAGTGTGATGACTTACTGGATATTTTCTCCATAAATTCTACCTATTGAGAATCGAGCTAACTACTCCACAACCTAGTATACAGACGTGTATGTTTGTGACAGACAGATTAAAATGTTGCAATTTTGGGGTTTTGCAAGATTCTGTTCATAGCCACACATAGTCAATCGATCGTCACAACCAGGGCAGTTACTGGGTCGTCGTTCGATGAGTCGGACACACCAATCACATCGCTCAATTGTGAACACGTTGCCTGTTCAGACGTGATAATTCAGATGCGTCCAACGTGCGTTGGTGGGGTGGTGCTTACACGCTCACCTCGCATGTCAGATGCCCGGGGTTCAAATCCCTCTACGGCCATTGGATATGCACTGCTGATGAGCACTCATAAGAGCGAAACTCGAGTCCAGTGCTTCCCTTTGGTGTGAACTCAGCGGACTAATTACGCCGGAACAGGAACACGGCCGTTCAAACGAGTGGTGTGGCTATGAACAAAATTAAAATCTCCTGTGCTCAAGAGTGTATTGTGCTTCTCACTGTGACCACACCTCAAAACATCCTTGTGATTCTATGTTCTATTCATAAAAGTAACAACTGTTTGCATTTGCCATTCAGAAGTCAATGGGAATATGTGGATTGGCCTCCAATACAGCATGGTCAATAGAAGTGATAATCAGTCCCGTTATTTGTGGTGTTCCCATTTTCTAGCTTGATACATCGGCAACGATACCATGCAACTGTGGAGACAGACTCAGTTTTTTTCAGTACCGGTCCAATAGTTTCCAGTGCACAAGCAACTAGATGTTCATTTTTGTTTCCTTACAGTAAAAGCACTACATCACCAAATTTTACTGGATCTCATGTTACTCTTCTATTTCTGCCGTAAACTTCGCATGTGCCTTGACGAATCTCTGCTTAAAGAACCGAAAAATATTTTCTGCTGACCCACCGAGTGAACCATCTGATTAACATCTAAAACAGTCTACACCATGAGTTTGTCCACATTCAAGAGGGGTTTTGTTAAGAAGTATTCAAAACAACAAGGAATGTGGGGCCTCACATACGAAGAGAGGGTGCACAAGTGGGTCCTTAGTACCTCAGGCTCAGATGGCAGAGCACTTCTGCAATAAGCAGAGGGTCAGTGGTTGAAGGAAATTTTACTTGTTGTTTCCTCGCATTCTATCGGTATTAGGATTCCCATGTCACAATTTTTGTGGTTTCAATCAAAACAACCGAATATTATCTCACCCCGGAATAGTAGAGCGTGAAAATGGGTTTAATTCATTTGAATGTGTTTCATTTTGTGTCAGCTTAGGAATAAATGATACAGAACAAATTACTTAGTGAGTAGAGACTGCATTTTTGTTATGAAGATGGTACAAAACACTAATGCTGGGAGGCTAAATAGAAAGACGGCATCTTGCGCATCACGTCTAGATTCTTTCCATTGTGTTTTGTTCCCGGTTTCTGCAAGCTTGACTAATACATTTGGATGAACTGAATTTAACCTAGCGAAATACACTCATTTGCAAACTAATTTGGTTTTGTGAGAGACTTACCTGGGACCAAGCTGAATCTCTCGGCCTGGTGCAGCACATTCGGCTGCCTGGAAACGTCACGAACGGGAGATTCAGCTAGGTTCCAGGTGAGTCTCTGGAAAAACCAAATTAGTTTGCAAATGAGCGCATTTCACTAATTTCGTGCAGTTCGGTTTCAAGCAGAACATAAGTTTGACGGAAACTCGGGGACTGCGCCTACCTGATGAGTCCCAAGAAGGGCAAAACCGGTCATGGGCTGTCGACGAATTTTCAGCACCTTATGAATGGTGCATTAGGAACTTCACCTACTTAGTTCCGGAATGGTGACACTGTCGACAAAATTAATGGATAAGAACCGGTTCACAATTTTTATCCAGTGGTCCTAACCACCTAATTTACCCAATACCTGGTTTTCTTTGTCTTTATTTCATGTGATTACTGTTACCGGTTAGGAGCATTTCCCATTAATCTTGAAGCCAAACTCACGGAAAACTTACGAATAAACAAAACTCACAGGTGATCGACGGGGTAGGACGCGTGGTTCTTCGGAAGGTTGTTCTGATTTCCAGTGCTCATCTTCTGCAGCGATAAAACGGTGCCTTGATAATGGGACCTGAAATTCGGAAAATCTAGTGGTTTCTCGTGATCACTCCTCCCCTGTATTCATACAAACTACCGAATGCCCCATGCTCAGAACTCACGCGTCGTAGTGATCGTTCTGGTATTTCAGCATCGAACAAGCCATGACTAACCATAGAAGCCCATCAACTGAGGATTGGATTGGTCCATCAATTACGGAAGACCAAGATATATGTGGAATGAATGGAGGGCTTGCGCGGTGCCATCCAATTTTGGATGTTCGCAAATTTTTGTGATCATTGTGCGTCATATTTATTAGCGTATTGGTGAGATTCGTAAAATTCGTACGACTAGTTGATATGCTTGTTCATCAGAAAATAATTCATAATGTGAGAAAGTAACAAACGTTACCGATGAATGTGGTAGTTGTGGCCAGAGCAGCAGATGTCACTGGACTGACCTTCTCAATATCTAGTGAAATTTGATCTAACTCGGGAGCACACATTACAGATACTTAATGTGGTGCTGTCAGCAGAGTTTGTTTCGTCTTGTAAGTGAAGCCAATCTTTGCTGACACACGAGTGGACTGGCTCCTCGAGAAGTTGTTGCTCGAAGAGTTTGTTTCCGTCTAGCAATTATGAATTGCACAGTGGCTCTGAACGTAACTTATGAGTTTAGGAGGGAAAACCGCCTATATATGCGGGACATTTGGCTTCATTCACTGTGTGATTATCATCACTACAAACGCAGTAGCAAAATTACCCAAATAGGGAGGTAAAACAAGGATTAATACCTTTTACAATTTTCAACGGTCTTCGGATTTCAGGAATCGCAATATTGTAGAATGGATAATGTGATAAACGCAACTCACTGTCTTTTCAGTTCTGTAATCCCTTAGCGGTGAGCGAGTTAGCTCATGGATGCTTCCGTGCTCCACTGACATTGCAAAGGGGAGAAAACGAAACAGATGATGTCGCACTCAGTCGATAGTTATGCCCAATTCGGCAAAAATTGTTTTGTCAGTGATCGTGTCCTAATTGTACACGTAGATGTGAAGAAGGCCTCTTCATTTGTTAACGTATTTTACGAAATCAAGCAAAAACGAACGTACTCTCATTTTGTGGTATTCGTCAATATTACATGCTACTGTTTTGAAAATCCGCCAAAAATTTTAAACCTGTCGATTGGACTATTTTTTCTATAAAACTTGAAATTCTTAACTTGTTTTATTCATTTTACTATTCGTGGGTGGCTAATTGTTTGCCTTGGTAATCATGTATCCCAAACATCCGAATACTCAGCTCCACAAATTATGCATTTTATTAAGGTTGCTTTGCAGATCCAACATACTTACTGTCAAATGCTCGTATGGGATGAACTTTCTTCGCTGTATTTCTTGCGTATTAGGATTTGCGACTTCTGAACTTGTCTGGCTACTGAGCTTTGTACTCGGGTATCAACATTATAAACGCTCGCTCAGGGGGTTTTCTTAAGTTCCACTAGCTCACTGCTTCTACACTTTTCAAACAATTGCGTCAACTGCAAATACTGTGTGTGAGATCCATATGAGCATTGTTTAGAACATACTTATTGATACTATACCACAAAAGGTCCAAGAAATTTCCACGGGAGCCACATATCCACTGGACGCAAATGTACTAACTTTTTCTCGGGACAGTGTAAACCAAACTGGTTGGGAGTTGGGTCGCGGCTTCACAAAATGGATCGCAGTGTAACTTTCTGTTGACAACGGTGCAGTTGTCTAATCTAAAATCGAAACGATTCACAGAAAGAAGAGAAAGGTTTGGCTGTGAAACACATATCTGAGTGTGTGGACAACGTTACGGTGCGGTCATACATGTGGTCAAGAAGTCTCAGACACTGCTGGCAAATTGCGGAATCCTGAAGTAGATTCAAAGTGTTTGGCCTAAAAAGTTATTTAAAATATAAGGAATATTGTGCCTTTAAAGCTAGAAGGCAATACTCAAACTGAGTTGATGTAAAGCAATCACTTGAGTTTCCTGTCTACATTGAACTGGTTTAGCAAGTAGTACCTTACTACGCAGAGAGAAAAATTTTTACCTTGTATGATAAAATTAGTATCTAATTCTCCCCGCTATTCGGGCTCTTTGCTGTAATAACTATTTTCCCGAAAGCTTGCTGGCCAGCATTAACCTGTGGATAAATTTTTGACGGCTCAGAATTCAAATAAATAAGGTTTCATCGGATGTTAGTTCAACTTAAGACGTTCCGAATGTTTCACAAATAAATCGTTAAAGTTCCTGAGGCAACTGGTCCTGGTAAGATTAAATGCACGGTATGTGGTAAATTTTGATGGTATGAATGGTCGCAAAATTCCATACCGGAAATATAATGTCCTTTAAAACAACCTGCTAAAAATACGAGCCATTAAAAATCCCTATGGAGATATTTTAAGACTTCCGTAAATTCACATCGTTTCTAACGAGATCATTGATAAAAAATGCTATAATGTCTCCAAATGGCAGTGGTTTATTTAGCCAGGCGATCAGTAAAAACGGTCTATCAATTATGAGTGCCTTCTGGAACCCATAAGCTATTGAAATACCGCAATTTTGGCTTGAAGCTTTCGCCAAACTCACGTGAGAAATCGCTGGCATTTATGGCATCGGAAACATTTCCTGTGAAACACGCCAACCAATGCATGAACTGGCTCGTCTCCTTCGATAGCCCGACCACAGACGTAGCAGAACTCTCTGGGAATGTAGCAATTCTTTAACATGAGAAGAATACGAAGTGTAAAATTAGGAACATTAAAAATAGTACTATGAAACCTGAAACACATGATAAATTATTTTCGCACTCCAAACCGGTTTCAAAAATTAGATTGTACCTGTTTTTAACTGTCACATTTTCCTTCAGAGATTCTTCAAAGCGGGGCACCAGAGAGAGCCAGAAAAAGGTTACAGTAAATAAAGTCACATAATAACTTAAGAAGTTGCTGTTTTAGGAGAATCTTTTTCCTGTCATCCGCCAAGAGACGTGCAATCAGAAGGTCATGCTACTTCCACTCGGGTAACTGCAACAGTAGAATTTCACTGGAGCACGTAGTATGTTTTCGGGTATACCTCAGGGTTTGTTTTTATCTAGGGGAATGTCCAGTGGTGAGGAGATTGTACAATCCTTCTTTTTTCTAATTTAAAAAAATTCACAGTCGGTAATAACAGACATACCACTAAAGGGTTCCACTCATTGTCCTGGAGGTCGACCCTGGAGCAGCAAACGGTTGCACTTTCACGATAACTTGAAAAAAACTAGAACCGAATGATAAAGCAAACGTCTACACACAAAGAATTCTATTAATTAGCAGTTATCCCAATAAAGTACCAGATACTTGTCTTGGATAGAAAACGTGAGAATTCACGCTGGTCGCTTTGTTAGCTACTGAGTAATAAGTTCATCGCCTTGTACCCTAAATCCGTAAACCACATTTTCACCTGTTGTATTCATTTCAAATCTTACATACCGGGCCGGCTGCGTCGTGTAGATGAGAAAGGTATGCAGCGCAGCAGCAGGAAGTCTTAGGTTATCCCCGGCATTGGTAACAAGACAAACACACCAGGTGAGGGTTACAGCTCTGAAACTCTTTGAAGCACATTTTGCAGAACGTTGTTGAAAGGTGTGACAATCCGGTTGGCTAACTTATTTTTTTCGTATGGCATCCTCTGAATACTTCACGTGGTCACGAAATACAACATATAGAACCTCGTGCAATGATTGACAGTACGCCAGACATTCATCTTGTTTCGCGATGTGCCACGAATTACATCTATCGGAATGTAAAAGCAGCATTGCATTGATGAAGAAAAACTAACTTTCCTGGTGCCTTTGGAGATTAGTTGCAGGTGGATATAAGAATAATCTCAGACAGGTATTAGCTACAACGTACCGAATTGTATCATAAAACACAGTGACGATTCAGGAGGCAAGTGTTACGCTTAGGAAGTAAAGAGCTTGAATGTGGACAGGCAAGTGTTAACGAGGTTTGTAAACACGGAGAAAAAGTTAACTGAAAAAAACGGGTTTCCCAGAACTTCCAGTAAAAAAGGCAGGAAAAATAGACGGAGGGAGTAAATCTTACTTAAAAAGTCACAGCGAACAAGCACTTCATAAGGTGAGATAACGTATACCCAGACTAATTTTTATTTGGATTTCAGAGTCGACAGTGCCATCTTATCTACCAAATAGATGAACGAGACGTGTTGGAGATCGCCAGAATTCTGCAATCCGGTAACCTATGTCACTCGGCGACGAGTGGAAAATTATGTTACGGATAAGCCGATGGTGATGAGGGAAATCGTAAAGCTTACAAGTAATTTTCAGAAAGGGATTCACCAAAGTCCTGCTGGACACATTTTGTGTCATTAGTACTTTTCTGTCTCAGATAAGCAAACTCAAAGAGGCGTCTGGTATCATAGCACGGAATAAACACGAATCCCAGCTGTATGATGATATCAGCACTATCGTTGTCCAAAAAAATGATTCCGCGATTTTTTGGGTAGGTGATGCCACTCTGCTAAATATTAAAACGGTTAGTTACCCCAACTCGCTGTGACATACTGATCCCTGAATTGTATCCATATTCAACTAAACGACAATTAAGTCAACCTTATTCTGCGAGTCATATTTTCATGAAATGTTGAGTAGGGGCTGTCCAATGCTATCTACTTGCTGTGGAGGATTCCTGAGCTGACACAAAGATGTTCTGGGGCCACACCCTTATCAATTCGGTTTCTTTCAATGGACGTAAGTTGTGCATTCTTGCCCACCACATTGATAAATCTGTCACTTCCGTTCCTCTAAACAGTGAGTCTCGCTAGCAAGTTATCAATGAGAGTATTTGACGAAAAAAATTGCCTTATCAAGCCTCAAGAATAATTCCATTATTCCTCAAAAGTGGAGGTGCAGCGCCAATAGCATTGTTAATCCTGCAGCAACGACTGGTTCTGCTATTTTATATATATATATATATATATATACATATATAATATTCTCCTA
>NW_008751770.1:738044-800467 GCF_000715545.1 Opisthorchis viverrini | reverse complement strand
ATATATATATATATATATATATATACATATATAATATTCTCCTACCCACTCTCAAAAATATTCACTTCCAGCTCTTCAAACTGGCGCAAGTCCTGCAAAGACATCTATTTCAGAAATTCCTGGGGAGCCGAATAACTTCAAGGAAACCAAACAGAATAATTAAGTTTCATTGAAGGAAAATTGGCCTTGCATCTGGTTGTCAAACCATTTTTATGCTAGATGCCATGAAATTTGGGCAACTTACATGAGTTTCGACGCCAACTGATCGAGTCCGGTATAACTAATGAATAGGTAGCTTTTCTCTCCCATAGACGAATCCCAATTCACCGTCCAATTACCATGCCCCAGGATTTCAGGCGATTCTGTGTGTATCGGTTAAGCTACATCAGCTAATATCCGAATATAAATGAGAAGCAGTATTGTGAACAGGGACTGTAACGCCAGACTATATGGAGGGAAATCCAAGAGGACTGACACCCCAATTCGTCGTAATTTTGATTGTCTTCATGGATATTTCGCGCACCTGTAAAATTAGTTCATGCGAAATGGGATGGAAGCTCCAAGAACCCGTTTCAAATATGGTGTGAACCATCAGTGGTGAGCGTTATGCAGAGCCCTAGGTAAGTTGGAATCCACGACCATTTGGTCAAGACAAGCTGGTGTGTTCAACTAACACTCAGACGCTACAACCATTCCTAAATTCCGGCGTAATTAGCTTCCACAGTGGAGAGGCCACAAGTTTATGCTCAGTGTAACAGGCGAACTTCTTATTAAGCAATATACTTTCTTTTATTGAAAGTGAAGTTGCACATGCTATATGTTCAAATCGAACAGAGCGAAATGCGGGTACTAATCACCATTACCATCGATTTTGTGGCTCCCGAAACGCTGCTTAATCAAAGAGATAAAAGCAGGAGGTACAATGTGTCCGATCCAAGTAATCCAAATGTAATCCAATGTAATTAATGCACACACTGTTCTATATTGGTTGTTGATCGGATGGCTGTTGATCTGTTCGCCGAGCTTGGCAATTGGCTTGCAAACGTTTCGCCACCATACGAGGAGACAATCAGTGCGCAGTTGGGTGGCTACTTCCTCCCTGCCTGCGTGTGCTTATATAGCAGTCGAAGGCCATCTGTTATCTTCTGACGTAATTGGCTACCTGAAGCGTAACGAGTCTAGTGAATCTATTGGTTTGTTTGTGATCCTTGTTGCGTTGTGGTCTGTGTTCCTTTATGTTGATTGGTTATCCCAACAGCTTGTAATTTTAGTAGCTTGTTCTCTCTGGACTTGATTCGCATTGCGTTGTGGTCTGCCGTTCTCGAGTTTGATTGGTTGCTTGTACCGCCCTATTTCTTCCACCGTGTCGGTTAGTGTTTCTGCACCCCCCGGTTGATTTGGTGCTTTGATCGGGCGCCTCCTCCAATCCAATTGATGTGTCCGTTTGAATAACGCTTTCTTGTTCCTTGTATGAGTTCACCGTATGGTCGCTTTTGCAGCTCTAAGTTCTGTGATTCTGGCGTTCTCTCGCTCTTAGTGGCTGGCAAATGGGATCAGTTTCGATGTGTTTGTTGATGGCTTCTTCGCGTCTCCATAAATTCGCGTTCTCGTTTTGTTCTTGCTCGAGCCAGTATGCGAACGCCGTTCCAGTCGAACTCGTGTCCTTCTTGGTCTTTGTGTGCGGAGATGAGGGAGCATTGATCGTGTATTTTAGTGGCAAGTTTGTGTTCATGTATTCTGGTGGAGAGCTTCCTTCCTGTTTGTCCTACGTACCGTTTATCGCAGTCCTTGCATTGGATCCTGTATATGACATTGTTCTTCGCCATTGGATCTAACTTCCCCTTTGGTCTTGATAGTGTTCTCCGCAGAGTATTCGCTGGCTTGTAGGTGACCATTGTATTGTGCTGTCGTAGGAGCCTTGCAGTCATTTCAGCGGTGTTCTTGATGTACGGAAGTGTGACTCGTTTGCTTGCAGTTTGTCCTGTTGCCTCGATCGTATTTGGCTTCCTGAGTGTTCTCCAGATGAAATTCATCGGGTATTCATTTTTCTGAAACAATTTGTATAGGCGCTTTTCTTCTTTGATCTTGGATTCTGTTGTACTGCAGTGTGTCTCGATCCACATTACCAACTGTTCCATATGCTATGTTATGTACTTAATTTTTTTTAAATGAAGGTGAAACTGAACACATTACTGGTGCTATTTTTCTGATATTTGGATGCATTTGCAGAACCTACAGAAATTAGGCTTCACTGTATACCCTCATTCTCTGACGAGAAATTTGCGAAAATCCTCAGTATGTTCAGAATAAAATGTTCACATGGCGAGTAAAAGATCCATTGCTAGAGTCGTCCTCCAAAGAGCCAATCATAGTGGTAATCAGGGGCATCCCGTGGTTGAGGGATGAGTAGCTCTTTCAACGCGAGCTAATCACACTGCTGATTAGCCGATCGTGGTCAAATGGTTGTGTTCCAGCGAGTGCGGGATGGTTTGCGGGTCAGAAGCCCCTGGGGTTTGTTGAAGGGCGTGCTGCTGGGGATTCTCAATAAAAACAAAGCAGCCGTACATTGTTTCTAAGCTTTTTAGCAACACAAGACAAAATCTCAGCTGCAAATTTCCAAACTTCTCACATTATCAACACAACGGAATTGAGCCACATATTTTGAAAACGTCCAGTAAAATTGAATGTAGCAGCCAAGCATCATTTCACGTAACAGACAAATCAAGCGTTATGCGAGGCGGCTTCCATGCTGCTGTTTGCTTATACGCTGCTCTTTTTCGATACCGAAGAATATTTTGCCAACTCTTCACCCCTTTTTACACTGATTCATTTTCATTGAATATATGGCCACTCAACTTATAGCGCTTTATAGCTCAATAGTTCCAGTTGTTTTGAATACGGTTTTGTCCCAAAACGGAATCACACAATTCTTCGACTTGCTTAGCCTTCCATGGTACAGCATCCTGTACGTCATTTCATGTGAAATACTTCGAATACACTTCCACCCGCTAGGTTTTTTTCAGTTTGACAGTTTGTGATTCCTATCCTACACCGTAGGAAGGTCATTTTTTCAATAATAATATGGCCCGTTTTCTGCCACTTGTAATCATTTCTGATCTTTTTTGTTCCATCCAGTTAACTGGTCATACTGCTTTGTAATTATCTAAACTTAATACAAGACGGTAACTTTTTCTACCTGACTCCAGATTGTTGTGTTATAGCTAGGCGGTAAAGCGATGTAAGCGTTGATAGTTGATCAGGTGGCCGTTGATCTGTTCACTGAATTTGGTAAAGATGGTGTGGAATACGATACTCCAATGATACAGAAGTGTGGTTCTTAGGTGCATAGACGATAGCTCTCCCGAGTAAATTAAAAACAATCAAGGCAGTTGCTCGTATGCAGCTCTGGCTGCACTTGGTTAGATCAGGTTAGATTTAGGGTATCATGTTATGCATGGCTTTAATGCTCGACGTACACTGAACAAGCGAAGGATGTTGTGTTTTACCATTAAATTTTTCTTAGGTCCACCAGTTTGCCCGAGTCTATGATTTGTGAAGTGTGGAATTTCCTAACCGAGATGTTGTGCTTATTTAAGCTTCCGTTGCACATACGGAGCCCAGTAGGAAGCATAGCAAGCGAAAGTATGTAGCTCTTCAATTCTGCTCGCATCAGTCACTCACAAGCTCTGTTACCTAAAGTTTCAACAAACTTGAAAAAATTCCTCACTTATCAGTCTCACACACATTAATATCACAGCAAAAACCACAAGTAAATTACGCAGATATTAAACGATTTCTCAGATTAAACAAACCACTGACAATCCTTTCAGAGTAAATTTTTTCCTAGCCTATGAGCTTGATTGATCTACAACTTTCAAAGAAACAGAAGCCAGCAACAACTGGGACATCGTTTGGTGCTAAATTAGCCTGCATTTCTGTCTAACTTATGGCATGATAGGGCTTCACTATTAAATGGTGCATTTGCTAAAATCGACTAACCTGCTTACTCCAGTTGCGGTGAGCTCACTTGTAGCATTTGCGCTTCTTCTTTGATATCAAGGTTACCTTATGTTGACAGCTGCGTAACTGCGTTATTCGGTTACGTATGACGAACTCAGTGTGTCTGGATTCATACGTGCAACTATCGATCAAATGTCAGCCTACTAGTAGCATTCAAACATTTCGAGTCAAACGGTCCAACCGGGTCGGTAATCTGCACTCTGATGAGCCGATTTGCTATTTGTTTCAACCAACCCCTGACTGGCCAAATAACTTAAAGGTGGATAGATAACCAGCACGAAAAGAGGAAATTTAAAACACTGATATCTCAGTTTCCAGATATGTAGAATCCACATTCTCATGGTACAATAATGTGATTGACTGGCGAGGGCATTTTTTGTGCAATTAAATCGAAGTTGATTTGTTCTATAGCGTAGTGACGGTTTGGGACACGCGTTATTATATACTTCTACACCTTGTTGGTTGATGGAATATTTTCCAGATAACAATTTTCATATTTCTGTACTAGTATCGTGATGAGCTGCTTTCTTCATGCATCTGAACAGGCAGCATATGCATGCTGTTGCACTCTTTTCGGAAAGACTTTCGTTTCTTTTCAAAACCCAAATGTATGGTGTTTATCTTCTCTGACCTTCTCATAACCATGATGCGCAAAGTCGAGGAAAACCACGCACGCCGTTCTTTTATATGATGCGTTGTCCCGGAGCGTGTCATCGTGAGACAACGATGAAGAAAATATTGGTGACAGGAAAACGCTATATGTTCACTCCAGTAAACGAGATACAGAACGCGGTCACCGTCATTTGGCTAGAACTCGAAATTTCATCGGCTTCCATCGGACGTTTTCATTTTTGGATGTAGAAAATCAGGTTTACCAAGGACCGTTTCCAGTTACTTCCCACTGGGTGATTTGGTTGCAAACGTTTCATCCCTATGCAGGGTTTTATCATCAGTGCGCTGTCAACCACAGAGTTGTGTGGCTGGAAATGCCACGAGCTTTTACACTCCGCGCTATTTCATTATTACTAGCATCAGAACAAGGACACCATCGTGAGAAATGGAGGGGATTTAATTGGTGATTCAGAAGAGCGTCATTGGTTTCAAGTACCTGTTCGAATGGCAAATATAAGAGGGTTTACGTAAGAGAGTCGCTTTGTATGTTTCCAGCATTCAATAGCGAAGAGCCCTTGGCCGATCTTGATAGTTTATTCCGAACGACCCAGCAAGATTGTTGCTATGATGTAGGAGAATATTGTATATATATATATATATATATATATGTACTTTCGAAGTGCTTTTGCCAGTAGCTCCATTATGAAAAGTTTATGATGTTACCCAAGATGCAAGAATTACCTGTGGTTCACAGCCATCGACCACCTACGTAACGTCAGTAGTCCAACGAACTGAAATTGGTTACGATTAGATATGGGTTACTTAGAAACACCGCGCTGTTTTCTGCGCCACGAATTCGCGTTTCTAAACCTGAGGATTAGGTTACGGCTAGTTCTAAGGAATGAAAGTAATTGACAGAGTATTATTTTGTAGTCAGTAATTTTCATATACCGGTTGCTATCTTACCTCATTATGGTGACTGATGTATAGGACCTTCTCAATGCTACCAAGGTTAAAGATATTCATATGGGAAACTCCAAGCAATTTGATTGGCAACAGAGCATGTCAGATAGCATGGACTATCAAGATTAGAGATTATGTCACAGTATATTTCGAAAAATGAGTGCATAGTATGATATGGCAGAAGAGCATTCACTCACAGTGGATTGCGATCCGAATGATTCAGCCGTGGAGCCCCCATCCTCCAACTTAGTGGATTGAGGTTTCATAACAGCGGCTGCGGTAGGAGTGAAGACCGTGTGATCAGGATGAGAAGACGGTATCTCGTGAAATCCATTCATTTTTGTCGATCCCGACTCACCTAAAGACCTCTCGCAAGGAAGATAACATTGTGGCTTTCCGTCTTGTACGGTATAATCCGTTAAGCTTTATTAAATAGAAACAGAGGTGGAAACGTGACACTCATCAGCTACTTGACGAAGTGGTGAAAGTAGTAAATTCACTTTTACGGAGGACAGATGTTCGTAATTCTGAATCAACAGAGGATGAGACTCGTACAATAGGACAGAAAATTATTTCACGTCCGTCCGTATTTGTCTTTATTATAAGGGACCGCCGTTCACCTAATGTTGGGTATGCATTCACTAGATAGTAAGTACATGGAATGAAGAATGGTCCTGGTCAAATACTGCTGTGTTGCTTCCAAGGGTGTAATTTCCTGCAGTCAATAATAATAAGGTGTATTGCGTTGAAGTTGCACAAGAGCCACCTCTTCAGAACTTCGGTCGCAAATCTTCCGCAAATGCAAATTACTGCTAATTCTGTTAGTAGTAGTCAGACGAAGACAAGACCACCAGTAGGCCTATCTCTGGACAATCGCAGTGGACCATCTGATCAGAATTTGCCGCGAAATTGAATAACTACCATTGGGGCTTTGCCCTAGCAAGATCTACATATCACTGTCTACTACAAGATCCACATATTATATGCTTGTGCATTCGGGCGATGTTATTTTCCAACTCTGTTAGGGGCAAACTATGCTACTTTCCAACGGCTAGTTAGATAAAATTTTTGTGGGACCACAACCCACATTTCTGAAGTAAAACACAATCGGATGTACGGTCACTGTGATTGGGGAAACCTCCCAAATGCTTTTGTGGTAACAACTGACACACCTTCTCACCCCACTAAACAGTCTACATAGAAATTTACAGTCTCCGTTTGAGAGTAGTTCACATTTGTGACCTTGGTTTGCAGCGGTTATACAAATTATTCACACGCAAGACACAAAAGATCACGATTTGACAAATATTTGGACGAACTAGTAACTCGAAATCAATCGTGTGCGACAAACCAGGGTGCCCTTGAGAGTGCTTCATTATTTTTCAAAGCCGTTGATCAAAATCCTTACAGCAGCACAGCCCACGTGACCACTTTTTGTTTATCACAAACCTCTCGCATGCTCACGACTAATATGCACAACAATCTAGCACCTGTGGATATTTTCCGTATTGACTTTGGCAGTACGTTTGATAGCGTTTTGCAGTACCAGGCGGCTTTGGAACCTGTTGTGACGAAATGTGATGGAAATCGACTGTTTTTGACAAAGGCCCACCAGATTGCTTAAGGAAATTACTGCTCATCAACGTCTCTGAGGCCTTTCGAAGAAGGGTCCTAGATAAAACAAAGAGCGGATAATAAACTTTTGACTGCTTGTGCAGAGCCTTGATGGGTGTGCCGCATTTACAGCCCATGTTACCAAGTGTGAAACTCACCAAACATGTTTCTCAGGGGAGGCTGTCGAGCTAAAGCGTACCGGAGTTTAAGGGCTCTGAAAAATAAGGATAACTACCACCCGATTGGTCGGATGTGTTAGTTCCCTCCACTATTGACTGTATTCGGACATTTCCCCAGATGCTCTCAGAAGAACCAACTGATTGGATTTTTTCACTTGCTAGTTCGGGTCATTGCAGGGGCCAGAATCGGTTGAGTGCTCAGCTTTTTTCAACTGGCCTTGAACATGTTGCCATTGTACCGAAGAATAACCGTATCAAGTCCTTTGTCTACACAGAGAAGTTTATTAAATGTGTAAAGATCATTTGCTTTGATGGGTCTCCGTTAGTTCGAAACGCCAACTGCTGGCTTTTGTTCGACATACCGGTATACCTTATGCCAATTTCCAGGTAAAGGATAGACTCAAATTATGAATGCAACAAGTTAAGTCTCCAAAATTCATAGACCTAGCTGAATTCCACCTGAAAGGCGTTTCTACAAATAGCTGACGACGTCGCTAATTTAACCTTTTTAGATAAACAGTTGTCCTTGCGTAGCCACCCATTCGTAGCTCATTTGTTCAATCACAGCTGGATGTTTGTCCAGCAAAGCAGATTTTTGACAAGATACTTGTTAACCTTGAAGTTCTTTAAAACGCCTTGAAATTTCTTGCTCTATAAATATCTTAGTTGGCATGTTACCGTAGGTCATGCAAGAGAAACATGGCTATTTGTGAATGACTCGCTGGAGTTCACATTCTTGAGGTTTCTTTGGGAAGGTTCATTCGGGGGACTTTCTTTCAAAAGATATTTTCTCCAAAATAGTAACTGCGTGGAGGATTCATTTTAAGCCAATTGTTAGGGGAAGTGTTCGGCGGGCATTCTTTCTGTTACAGGGAAACACCGGACATCAAATGGGCGATCAGCACCCACTTTTCCAACATACAACAAAAATGAAACCGACGAAACACTTCAGAATTTTAGGCTCCTGTTAGGGGTTTTGTGGAGACTTCTGATCCTCCTGGGTGGACTTGCACCGTTTTATTTCTTCGACTCGACAATCGAGTATAATTCCTGATTCGGCGTAACACTCCTCCGGCTTAAAAAATTCCACGAGTTCGCCTAAAATTTCAGCGAGAACGAGCCGTTCGTCCCTTTCCAGAATTGTGGATTCAAATCAAAAGACCCCCGAGGGACAGTTGCACACGCCGTTACCCACTTAATATTAAAGAACACAGCTTTTATCATGACAGCCTCATGAGTGCCGAAATCTGGGATTAACAGTCAACTGAATAGGAGGCCTATTCTTGCCAAAAACACCTGAGAGCTAGCTCATTCTTGCAGGCAGTATACATCACTTAACAAAATTATTCTACTTAAAAAAAGGGTGTGTGACTTATCTCTGTCTTCCAGTGTACTCGCACGTACAATGCTGTAAAATATGCAGCCGCCTACTGAAATTACAGACATTTACAAACCGGCTACGCAAGTAAGTGGTGATATAGAATGCCTCTCATAGTGGGTCAGATTTATTCTTGTGTCCTATAGGGCCATGCAATTCAAGGTGTCCACGGAAGATAGTGGATATACCACAGTAGTCCTAAAACTACTAACTTAATCTTCACCACATTGTAGGAAAAACAGTTACGTTGTGAAAGCACCCGGAAATCCAGCCGACTGTTGAGCGGAGCGGAGCTGGTTGGCTTTCTGAAAGTTTGTCAACTTCCCCAAGGCCTTTTTTCGCAATGTGACGGAAACGAAGTTAAAAATCAGTCACGGGTGGAACAGTACTAATATCCTGATCCAGTCATCATTAGCCCGTGTCTAACACACGTCTGCGTAATGGTAGTATCACAAATCAATACTGATCGCGCAACGACTCGTTCAACTCGGCACCTGTTTTGGGTACAACACTGGGGTATAACTTCCGTGATCGTTCACCGCTGTTATGCATTTATATTCCATTTCCCCTTCCTAAAGAGATACCGTAAAAGCAGGGAAATCGCCAGTATGATTGAGCCAACACAAGTACTGCAATGCCCAGGGCAATGTGTATGATTACGTTTCACATCCTCCAACGGCGACATGCTTGTGGACTAACTTACTGGGTTCCCAGAGATTTTCTAGGACAAGTGTAAACGAGACATGTTAACCACTCAAGCATTATTGACTTCATATGTGGCCACAGGTGATGATATTTGAAATATTTCAAAAACTTGACAAAAATGTTCTATTTAAGTCAGCATCTAATGCTTCTTTTCGGATGGTTTTATGCCACTGGTGTGGGTTAGTGGCTGGCAACTCAAGCTAACTTGAAACCACCCATTTTAAGCGAAGGTTTACGGGAGATAGATATGGATTGAACTGTTTAGTGACCCTACTCATGTATGACAAGCAACATCGTCGTTATTCAAAACCCTCCAGATCAGCTGAGTAGGATGATTAATAAACGCAATCCAAATTAGAAACGGAGTGTTAACCGACCAAGGGGCGAGGAAACGCGGAAACTCGGTATCACGATACAGCCAACTGAGCACCAATAGGGTTTGAATTAGGTTTGAACTCAGTGAAGACCGGACTTATTTCTGATGCAATTAAATTTGCAAAATTTTATTTTCAATGTTTTTGAATCATTGCCCACTTGAAATACTGAATTATAATAACTATCTATGAAGACATGGGAAGATCAAAGACACCACATAATTCAATGCACCGAAACAGTCTGACAATACAATAAGAACTAAACTTTCAAGTTCCAATGTTTTGGAAACCGCTGAAAACGTGTTTTAATTAATGACATTGTTGTCATCAACCTATTTTACCCGCTTAAAATTTACAAACATCGATTGAGGTTAATACGTTTCATAGTTACATCATTGTAAGCCGTTCCATATTGGTGTTATCCCACCTTGGACTATAAAAATCCGGTACATTTGAGACCATATATTCGATGCTATCTAAGAAGAACGTTATTGGAAAAATTTATATAGTAGCGCACTCTCAAAGTTGTGCGTACAACCAACTATTCCGTATGAGAAATATTTACCCTCCAACGATTCGGATATTAAAGATGGTCATTCTCATCCGTGTCAACCTACTTACTATTATCAAAGTAGTAAAGCGTTTAGGCAACTCGCTTTATACTAGCCTACTACTATTTTTCTACTGCAATATTTTCGTACGTTTCACGCTTACTTCAGATTGGAACATCAAAATCGTGGCCTAATAAAAAAATCGAACATGACCTTTTTTAGGCCAGGGGAAACCAGTCGGTGAAGTGTCCCTTTGAATTCAGTATTTGAGGACAATAATCCGTACACCAGAGGCAAATACAGTGTTGCTACGGTCACTAGACGACCCTTCTTTCTGTTATGCTACTTCTTAGTCCACCGAGGATAAAAAGGAGTCATTGCACCAGAGGAGCTCGACAGCCACCACAAAGTAGTAGCTTCAAGTCGGGAAGTAGAAAGAATATCCATACGCATATATTTCATGCCTGACCTCTAGCACTTAACACAATTCTTTCGCCGTTTTAAACATTAGAAATCCTGCAATAGAAATATTACATCATTTTTTCAATAAACAACAGGAAATTTGGCACATCGCGAAGCGGAATGTGGTTAGTGAAACATTCTCTACCATATATCATCCTCTGATGTATAGACTAGATTTTTTCTAAACACTGGATCACGTGTACAGCCTGATTAGGCATATTTAGTGGGAGTCTGAAGACTCGAAATCATTGTGCAACAATTTCCTGGAGTTTTAGAAACATGTGCTCAAATCATTCGAATTACTCCGCGTGGGTTAATCAACCTTTGATGCATGTTTACAGAAATACCAGCATTACTGAAAATTCTCTGAGGCTCAATTAATGCCCGTCGTTTAATGCACGTATTCACGAGTCGTCTTATCATGATTCATATAGTTGGTGCAACCACCTCAGTGATCTCAGTTAGCACCCTCCACTGGTTTGTGAACTATGATTTTGAAGAAAAAAACAGACGAATCCGCTACACAGACAATTACTGTGCTGTTGCTCACTTAAATCCTAATAAACCTTTCGTTTTCCATCTTATACCCAGAAGTGCTTTCATAACAAACGTGACGGGTGCGTCGTGCCGTAATATGCAGCACAAGGTGATTATTCTATGAAGTGTTTTGTATCACACCTCGAAACTGAGTTAGTTGCTAACTTCTTATTACGTTGGATTTGTTGAACTGTACTTCTTTGAATCTCTACTATTGACTCGGCCTCAAAGAAGGAGGAAATTGTCCAGAGTGGAATAGCTGACTACTTTGAGGTCATCGGCAACCGTCCTGTTTTCTACCCTATGGGACATCCTTGGCGTGAAATGCTGGTTGCCTGCCAAGCTTGTGCTTGACAGTATGTAAGGGATCCAAATGGCTTTATACCGAACGGTCAATAGTTGAGATCATCCACATATATAATGGACCTGAAATAAGTACGGATATAATATCACGCGGAAGTTGAACAATCACAAAACAACAAAATCTGTCTGGAAGATGGGCCCTGCTGATGTTTCCCGCTCCATTTAATAACGTCAGTAATCAAATCAATTTCTTAAAATCTGGGTGATCAGAGCGCCCACAGATCAGTGATGATATGTGTATAGGGAAGCCTCAGTTTACTCACTCAACGAAAAGTCACTCAAAAAAGAATGCCACTAAAGGGTTTGAATGGCTCGTGTATTGCAAAGAACATCACTGTATCTTCAAAGCTCTTTCCAAATATGCAGTACTGCATAGAGCATTTAGCGATCGCTAAATGACATGGTATAGGAATAACAACCAGTCCTCGTAGCAATTTACCACACGTGATTTTTTTATTTTTAATGTGCGGTCTCCAACAACACAAACTCAACCAGCCATCAAAACACATCGCTGTTGGCATCAGTGACAGCCGAATAATCTTTGACTACTGGAGACAACAGTTCTTTGCATGTGTTATTCAATGTGCTATAATTCACTTCTGAAAACGAGTGCCAAGTAAGAGTAAATGACAAATAGCCAATTTCTTAACAACACCAGACCAGCACAAGTGAGTTACATAACATTCTTTAGGAAACATGACGGGGTAATAAGGCTTGCAAAAATGTTTTAGCTATTCTTTTTTATGTAGCAGTTTTATTGCAATTAAACCCGTGGAACAAACGAAACAGTGCAAATGCTTGGTTCTGAAAGTCTGTCCAATGAAAGAATTGTCCCACGAATTTGTACATAAATGGATTTTTCATTGGTCACTGAAGTAATATTCACCAACTGCAGCTTCGTAGCATCCCACTTAAGAAAACATATATGATTTTAATGAGACTGCCCATTTGAGCATTCTCTACGGCAAATTTTACAGTATCAGCAATGAACAAGTTGATAAATGTCAAAACTCACTTTAGTAACCTTCTGCATATATGACACCGGAAACAATTCCTGTGAAATATGCCATTGAGAACCTCAATTATATCGCCATCGTCTGCAACCCTTCCACAACCGAAACACCGTTGATATTGTTCGTAATGTAATTGGTCGCCGGACTGAAACGAACCAAGATTAAAGTTAAGTCATCACCAAGCCTATATTCTACATATGATGTATTCCGCTGTCAATGGGAGTGTTGGTCAGTGAAGCCAGGCTGTGTAGCCGTACTCCTTTATACCATACACAGAGCTTGAGTATCTGCAGTAAGTATGTGAAAATGTAGAAACACCTTCTGGACGAATGCGAAGCTGGAGCAGACAGATATGATTGGCATACTTCTTTGTGTTTCCTGCTAGCGCGACACTTACTCTGTGTGAGGTATCTTAGATGCCGCTTTGACTATTGAACAGTCATCGATTGCAACGAGCGGTATCAGTGCGGAAGTTTTCTGGAAACATCGTACGAAAACTATTCCTTCTTCGTACTTGTCTTCTCGATTTTTCTTGGTGGCCCGTATTCCGTTAGGTCTCGGACGACCTCGGGTTACTACTTCTCTATGGCACTTAATGGATATCACTGGTCAACGTGAATGAGCTTCGTTTTCTTCACTGGTTCGATAGTTTTACTTTTAAAAATAGGTGTGCGTTGTGGTATATATATCTGCCGGTATATATCTGGTATACCTGGCGGTGATCGTAATAAATTTTAGGATCACCAAACACTGAACGGGTTGTCTATGTAAGACTAATTTGTACCTATTTCCATTATTATGTCCTATTTAATCAACGTAGATGCTCCAAATCATAGGAAAAATTTTCCCTCATCCATTGACCAGGTACGTTGCCACCATTTCCGAATACGATTGTGAAATCATTGCTAGGTAGCATCAGACGGTTTCTCATTTTCGATATATGCCATGCATCGGCCTGATCCGCCTTTTTTAATGATTGGGATTTGTTGACCGATTGTAGGCGTAAATTTGATTGACAATCCCCCGGGCCTTTTGTGCAACATGTCAGTTCAACGGGAACGCTGGGTAAATGACGACAAAGCCCATCGGATTAAGTTTCAGAAATGTGTGCACTGCATGAGAGGGTGAGCATCTGCTTGCTGTGTCAGAGCACCTCCCAAAATGGTGATTCCATATATGTTCAGAAAAGTTTCACCTAGAATCCAGCTAAATCTTTCGTTAGTAGTGTTTCCATATTTGTATGCGAGTGAGTGTAATTCGCTAATTTCGTGCAATTTGGTTTCAGGTAGAACATAAGGTTGACGGAAAATCGGGAATTGCGACCATTTGATGAGCCCCAGGAAAGGCAGAAGCGGTCATGGGCTGTCAAAGCTGTTTTCCTATTTCAATCCCCCGTCATATGCAGTCCTCTCATGGTTTTCTGGTTGGGTAATCAGTCGTTCACATTGGAATCAGCCTTGCAGACGCAGATCCGGCATTCTGAGGAGGGTGTTTATTTAGTGTTCTACATAATCCATGTTTTTTCTTGTTTGTATATCGTTACTTGCCTGTTGTACGACTTCATACTTAGTTATCTTGCTGCCTAGAACATGTCCGATGCATCGTATAGACAAAATACACTATACGTAAGGTTGCTGAAAACACTTCGGCAGCCAACGACCGGTTTCGCCCATCATGAGGCACATCATGTAGGCGCCGTCCCCGAGGTTGCATCAACCATATGTTCTATATGGACCAAATAAGCGAAATACCAGTTAGCGACATATCAATCTGGTCCTGACGAGAGACTTATCTGGAACCCAGCTGAATCCCTCGTTTATGATGTTTTCAAGCAACTGAGTGTGCTGCACCAGTCCGCTTCGTGTTCAAGTTAGCACGATATTCGGGATATCGCGATACGCTTTATATACATATTACGCTACTTTTAAGGTTGTTGAAACCGAACATGGGCGGCCGAAGCGTTTTCAGCAACCACCAGCTTATTTACTTATTTCTTTACATTCGTGCGGCCACCGCGTTTTTTCCGCCCTTTTTATCACATAGTGAACAGTTTTAAGATAGCATTTAAGATACATGGAGAATAACCCTCTTTCAAACACCCTACATCGGGAATCAATACATCCATCCATGCCTTTCAAATGATATAACCGGGAACTGTAATAAGCAGACGGAAAAACTGAGGTCTGAACCAAACGTTTCCACAGTAACGTATTATTCGCGTAATTTTCACTGTTGAAGCTCACATTTGATTGCACAGCAGTGGTTATGGTTCGCACTCATTCGATTTACACCTAGATCAGGAACGCCTAGGCTGAATTCCCCTCAGCCTATTTTCTTGACAAACTACAATTTCCGGAAAAACAGATGTCTGTATGTTGTCTACTAATTCGAATTCTCAACTGTGAGCACCGCCTCTAATCTGCAGCAAAGAAATCATGTATCAGGCTTGAAGAACATAATGTGAAAGGTTTTATTTGTTCCTGCGATGCTATTGGTTTTTCAGTAATGTATTTGAAACCAACGGTTCCTGTGCAAGCCGAAGCGACAGTGCCATAAGAATACCGCACGTACTGTGCGGGTTAAATTTGAGAGAGGTATGAGAAATCTTACTCGTACCGACTGCATGTCTGCAAAAGGTAGGCTTCTTAGATCATGGGGTCACAAAAAATTCAGCCACTCAGCAAATCGGATGTTTTATGTCGCTCTTCGGTTTGATAATTTGTGAATTTGCTTGGAAGCACACGCGATCGAAATCACACATGCGGATATGTTGCCTCGGGTTCCTTCATCAAATTTCTCCCTCGCCAAATTTCCAAAAAACGTTTTTGTTCTGCACTGTTCCATCGGGTCAATTCTAAATGTGCTTGCATGGTTCTAAAATCCTTGTGACAGTGATGGAGTAGAAAGGTGTTCGACTGTGTGGAGATGTCTTCGAAAAAGGGAAATGTGGCCCTATTTTACGACTGGTAATACGGTCGGGCTAGTGTGTGTCAAGTAAGTCGGCAAGAGCTACCTTCTGATAGTTGTTTACCACCGTGGTGATAAATGTGACCATATTAACAGCTATCTCGTCCACCTACTTGCGACACAGTCCGGGGAGAAAATGAAACTTCCATATTTGTGGAAGCACTTGAATTAAGCCTAAGAGTCAAGGAACCCCCATCCGTAGAGTGCAACGAGATTACGGAAACACGGTAAGAGTTCACATCTTCTAGAGCACCAGAATAAAAATGTCTACTAAATAATGGGCTGATCATACTTACGACTTCATTTCTACGCAAGGTTCTCGGCTATACCAAGGGAAAAGCACTACTGCAAGCTAAAAATCGTCCTTCGTACAAATGCACGAACATACACGGGGTGGATGTAACGGGTTCTTGTACATGGCATATTTCAGTCTTTCATGAAGTTCAGAATAAACTATTTTCAGTGCTCTGAATGACGTCTCAAATTCGCGACCAAAAAAACCCGTGTTTTGTTTTGATGAAATAGCATTTACTTATGAGGCGTGAAGGGACAACAAAAATAAACTTGCCTATGGAGTTTAATTCCGCATTTTCGGAAGTACAAGAAAACCTACTTTGAGTAGATTTAAGATTTATATAACTCGTTTCCACAAAACCATCATCTGTATGCTTAAACTTCCATTCTTATTCAAGTATTTCTAATGGCTCGCATTCGCCATTTTCACCCTTATTGATGCCTATCAGTTGGGCAACCAGTGAGCACCAGTGGAGTAATGGTAAGAAAGTCATTCTTACACACAGTCCTCATCATCGCAACCATCGAAATCAACGTCACTTTCACTACCGTACAACTGGAGCACGACCCGTGTCAGCAAAATTCGCCTTGTTGGCTGATTCCGATACTGGCCAGTTGGAAGCTATATGCTTACTCTGTTCGAGATTTCTGTAGTATAGTTTAAATACGGTTGACTAAATTACGGCTGAGTGTCCCTTTGCCAAGCATAAATGAACTTATCTAGGTGGGATTTGCTGACGTTAAGATAAATGTATTTGTGTGTACCGAGATATAGGCATCAGGGATCGGGTATATTCTTCGGGCCGAAAAGATCTACCGTAATGTAAAGCAAGGTGAGTTTTGAACGTGAAGGTTTCCAGAAGAATGTGCTATATCACGGTTAGCTGTTTCTCAATACAATTGCGGAGGAAATTAAGAAAATACTTCTCAGAAGTAGTGAGGTCGTTTTACGATCATCCAGGTTTTTCGTGCATCTCAAGGGAAACATACAAGGAAACCAGTCGCTCCGTGTAACGCGGGTAAGATACACATGGTATATGATTTGAAATCTACGAATCCCCTATCACCCATAGCAAAGTATATGTAACTTGTAAGGAGTAGTTCATGTGAATCAGCGATCTGAGAATTTGTCGGTTGAAAAGCTAGTCAACACATAAACAGGTGATGTGAATTCAATGACTGGCAGACCAGTGGTGTTATATATTGTCTAAGTACGATTTAATCACACTTGTGATACACCATTCATGATAAAACGTTTCAGTCTCCAGCTGCTGGCCAGGAGTTCAGGACTTTGAACCTCCCCAGAATTTCTTGAGATGCGCAGATCTGACTAGTTCAGCTAACGAAAAAACTAGCATACAGTGCCTCTTGGATTTTCAGTATAAATATATGCAATACAAAATTGTGATTGAAAACATTGCAAGAGACAGTTCCCCACTGAATCCGAAAATTTCTCCATTCTGGGTATTTACAGTTTCAAGAAAAAGCATCCATAAAGAACCAGAAAACATTCTGCAAGTATGAGGATAAAATAAAAGGCACTAGATCACCGTAGCTTAACATTTACCAAGTGACCGAAGGCAGTTCTTTAAAAATATGAAATGTTATTTAGCTCACCGTACATTACAGTCATTCGGAATGACGTGTTAATTGTGGTGACATGAACTTGGACCCATATTTGGATGACTTAATAACCCGAACGGAGGAGTCATTCGGACATTGCACGGAGGCAAAGAGGTCGGAAAGCTGCAGTTGAAACCACGCGGCCTTTTTACCAGGGTACGACCGTAATTTATCTTTATTCCCTGTTAAAACAATGTTCTTACTGACTTCAGCGAGAGGCTTGAGCGATTTCTGTTAACTCAAGCCATGAGGAGGTAATCAGTATCGGATGATACAAAATCAGCCATGGTAATGTCATTGCCTATTTAATGTGACAGTATGCTAAAGGAAAGCTGTACACAAATCAGACTACGGCTATTCATTCCGGGGATTAAAGGCGTTTTCGGACGTTGGATATTTTAATTAGGTTCCAGTAGCATTTCTTTAGATACGATTCGCAAAAACGTCTTAGCAAATCAAACATTGAACTCCATAAACCTCCTGTCTACTGTAGATAATATGAAGAACAACCTGTTCTGTTGCAATACATATCGTCACCAACTCCAGCGAAATTCTTCAGGATAACGAGGAACATTTGACTTTACAGTGAACTAAAAGCCCCTCGCTACAGACCCAAAGACTGAAAGGAAATAGGAGTGGTTATTCACAAGTGAAGAAATCTACTTCATTTTTTGGAAACAACGAAAGTAACAGAGTTCGTTGGTAAAATTTCCTAGGCGAAACTAATATACAGCCAATAAGATTTTAAAATCATCAGTACTTGAAAAACCAAACACAGATAGATATCAGGAGACACAAGGAGAGCTGAAGTGACAAAGTCAATGTGTCCCAGTATCTTATATCCCAACATCTCAGCATCAAATGTGTTAGGAATATAGTCTTGCTGATGACATAGACCGTCAGTCTGCCTCCTATAAAAAGATGAATAACCCTTTAATTCACTCCTCGACTTCGTTGGATCGTTTTACGAGATACTGTGTAGTACAAATTCTCTCGTAGTTTGTCCTTCGATATCGAAGGAACGATACCAACAAAACATTGCTAATTTTTAACGTTTCCAAATGCACATCTGCATGGTGATGACGGGTCATTGTGAGGGCCTGTGTTCGTATGCCCTTTATTCCGTCAGACCGCTCGTGCAGTTTGTGGACATGATAATAGAATGGAATAAAATAACTGTCTCACGCAATAGGATCACACTGTCCACATCTGGAAATCTTCGTTCCATCAAGACAGAAGCCACTGAACCATTAAATAGTCGTGGACTTCGTAACGGATCTCGAAATCATGAAGACATTTCTGAAATATTCAACCACTTCTTCATTGCATGTTTTGAAGTCAGCGGCGAATACTACGGACATTTAGTGGTAGCCCAAAGATATCACTGAGATGTTGATGCAAGAACTGAAAATGGTAGCATTACCGGATTCCCATCCTAAAGTATACATTCATTCCTCGTTCAGTTTTGACACCGTTATGGTATAGGGTCGTCATGCCTCCCGGAGACTGCCAGTTTCCCTAAACCCAGACAGGATCACTAGAGATGCAGGTAGAAGAGTGAAACCAAAGACGACTTGGTCAGTAACTTCACTCCTTAATCAGTGAGTTGTTTCGCGATCGATCCGTTAGATGAACGATGGTTTCGTTAATTTCAAAGTTTATGAGAGCGGAAGATGCTCCTGTTAGTAGAATGTCAAGTGGACGAGTGCAAACGGGTTCTACAGAGAGGCTACGCGCATGGGCCAGATTCCGAACTACCACAAACAGTGCTTCTTTTGGGCACTTCTCGGACATTTCGAAACACACCATAACATAATGGAAGACCAAGAAGGGGGGAAATATTATATGAATTCTTCCATGAGAGAGGTTATTCGAGGGACCCCATTCGGGGATTTCTGAAGAATGTCGTAACTCAACTAACTCAACAAAGTAAAGGCAACAGAAAAGAGTAGCACCGCCACAAATCATAAACTCTCGTGATATGGCTGCAGTGATGACTTATGAACACCCACTCAACATAGACTTAAAAGGTATTTCTCGGTTTACAAAATGGAAAGCGAGACTACAGGAACTATTCACCCAATCATGCACTAATAGCATCTCCTCAGTTTTGACGGAACGTTTGCAATTCAGTTATCTTGCTCAATGGACAGATTGATAGGCAGCTGAACAACCATCAGTGCTGAAGCCATCAGCCTCAAAATTAGCTTGAACATTGAAACTCATCGAACGTGATAGGTATTTTCTCAGGATGGGGTACTTTTCATCGACTGCTAGCTATACCATGTGTTTTTACCCGTTAGTATGGGTGGTGCATTACCTTTAGAAGATGAAGAGTGATGGAATATTCCAGAAGGCACGACTAGAAGGTTCGCAACAGCAACCGAAGCGACTTAGTTATTATTTAGTAATTAGACGAGTAGCAGTCTAAAATGAACAGCTAACATCTGAAACGAATATAATGATTCGCCCACTAAGATCAAAGGCAAAGAGAACCCAAATAATATTTAGTATAACGTGTCGACGTTAGTGGTTGGCACTTAATTTAAATTGCCTTCTGTCTAACCGAAATAGAAGGTTGACTGTGGCAATTACAACAAAAGTACCTTACACGAGTTAACTTAAGTATTCAACTTATCAATATAGCGAGCGAAATTCACGTCCAGGGTAATCAAGCAAAATGGAAACTCTCCAACCAAATATTTCTCATGGGTTGACCATTTTCGGTGTTCATACTTCCAACCTAAATGGGGTTTATAAAATTAGAGCGGATTTACAGGTTTGAGTCATCATGCTAAACTGCGGGAGCTGCACCGGAGCACCGGCGGTGGAATACGAAAATGGATCAGCTTGTGTGAACGAGTGCAATGCTCGCCTACAGTTGTTTCGTAAAACCCCATCGTGTCACTGTTTTCACATGCCAGCCTGACAGCCACAAACACCTTGTATATGTGCATCGTCTGACTTTCCTTACTAGCTTGGTCTAGTACTTTTGGATTGCCACTAGCAATGTCAGTATGTGAAAGTTGTAAAGGCGTGTCCTCGAAGGCAATTCCATCTGGAATCAAGCCAGACAAAATCTTAGGTACAACAATGACACTGCAAGAATGCTTACCTCTGCATGTGAGCGATCAATTGACACAGTTATGTGATGCTCGGAAATTGAATTTCCCGGGGAATCCTCGTCTGGTAGAGGTTTTCCCTTCAGGACAAGGAAGCAGAAATAATACTGTCAAAATACACTTTCAAAGAAATATTCGTCCTCATAAGAAGAAAAAAAGCCCAATATGTGCGTGTAAACGCTTCCAGTAAAGACGCAAATAATAAAGATAATACCGCCTCTCACAAGGTTTTTCAGTTTCATTTACCTACTTTTTTTATTGGCAGGTTCTTAGTCTCAAAATCTTAGTGAGAGAAGGAAACAAATTTGCTGGACATTCCAAGAGCTGACTTAAGTTAGATCGAAGTATTTCTGTTTATCCTAGAGTACGCTCCTCGTGGTCATCTGAAGGTTGTTGTCACCCCACTAAAGGGAACTAATGAGAAACTAAAATGGGATTTTTCTCCTGTGATGTGCATTAAATGTTAGTAGTCTCATACTGACAATTTGATTTGACCTGAATTTTCTGGCTAACAGATGCTATTATGTTGACTCGTCGGCCCAAGGATATTATCTAAATGATCCCGGTTAGCGACGTTTGTCAGACAAAATATGAACACACCAAAACCTTCAGGAAATTCCGGCTTTGAAAAATTCTATCTGAGAGTAATTTAAGTCTGGAACGTTGCTCGCAGCTTCACTTTTGTGGGTTTGGGCCAGATAGTCTTACTGATGCTGTCTGATGGCCACTTGTTGCATTCTTGTGTCAAAAATTCGTCGGGTAATAAAAAATGCACAAACAAAGTCGTCTGTTACGTTAATCAATTACCGGTGGTTAAACTTGGTCGTACTACATGGAAAACAAACGGTCGTTGTTGATCCTGCAGACGTTAGAGTGTACTGATGCTAGAATCCACAGTTCATTCACAAAAAATATTTCTTTCGTTGGCCGAAACCTGGAACTCCGCACTGTCTGAGCTGGTTGCACGACCGTGGATAGATCATTACCTGTCGTACGCCATGTCCACACCACGATTACGTGAAAATGCTAGACAAAGCATCAAGATTCCATCCGTCAACTAAGTCTCGGTTTGGTGATTCCACCTCCGCTTGGACCATGTGGCATTCAACTAGGATATTCTATCGTAGTGCGTCCACGCATCTACTACGAGAGAAAACCGTTTGAATCTTCTGAGGCCGTTATAGAACTGGAGGGTTGTACAGCTGGGTACAATCAGATTTTGGGACCCACAGAGCTCTGTTTATATGAAATCACATTATTGCACGACACTTGGACACCAGTGTTTGGAGTGAGCTTGGTGACACAATAACTGGGCGTGGAAGGCATTTTTCAAGTTGTTTCATCAAAAATAGTGTTCCAACATATTTAATACAAGAAAAATACTTGCTTTAAGAATACACACGTGTGTCAGAGATATCTGAAAAGCTGTGAAATGAAACCTATAAATGCTCACCACCAGACTGTAGCCGATATGTTAAGCGGATGAAGAACCTCCAGTGGGTCATTAGTCAGTGTGAACGAAATGGATGAAACACGGTCTGCTGGGCTTAGGGTGGTGATCAAAATGTAAGGTGTGGTGCCGTTGACAGGAAAATTCAGTCGGCTACTCTGCGGATGAAGCGCGCAGCAGAACAGAGAAAGCACCCCCTGATTTTGCATCAGAAAGTTAAAGTCTAAAGTAAAGTTCGATACATTATCGTCAAGTCTACTGATGAAAAGAGTTTGATCGCATTCTGTTGACTGCATAAACCATAACCCGGCGTTCTTTATAAACGATAAATTACATGTTAAATTAAGCGCACGCCCATCCAAAGGCTTACGCACCTCCCGACTAACCAGTTGTTTGCTCATGAAAACTTGGACATCGTAGAAGTAATATGCAGACGCTGAATTCAGACAATTCGCAGCTTATAACAGAATAAGTATTCATGATCATGTAAGCCTCGGGAGTCACTACACGAAACGGCATCATCCCAACCAGTCATTTCCGAGGAACCCAAAAAAATTCCGATGAAGTGATTCTGAATGCGAACAACGTTAGCCACTATATTTCTTGCCTACGTAAAGTAGTTTATATTGCAGTACACCAAAATTCGATGTACTGCTTGGCCATTAGACTACGATGAAAGAAACCTATAGGACCATGCGCCATCACGCTTAACCGGCCACTTATACCGCGAAGTGGGGACAAGCCGTAGTTCATCTGTGAAGGTCAAGCCAGAATATTGGGTAGTGTCGAAGAGAAAAATGGAGGAAAGTTATTGGGGTCATGGCTATCAATACGGTTGGAAGTCAGTAACGGACCTTACGGAGGAAGACCAAACGGTTTATTTGACAATAAGACCCTCGAGCCTCACCGAAGGAGACGGTAGTGTCACTTGACATAGTTACTCTGATTGCGATTCAAAATTAGAGAGGTTTGTTCCATCGTGATCAGATAGTATTTCTATCATTGGGGACACTTGCGAATCTTCATTCCCCTCCGGTGATAGCTTCCACTGGTAACATATCGGGCTAAGAAGTGCACCGGAAGTTTTGAGTAGGCAAGTCACTGTCTATTATTTTGGCTCACCATAGACAGCTTTCTACGGTTCAGTTGCGGGTTGCTCGGTCGGAAAAATTCAAAACATGGAGAAGATCCCTTGCTTTTTAATGAAATTACTACCAGCACGACAGTGAGTTTTTAAACATTACCCTGTGTCTGTGGTCACATGCCTCAAGTTTCCACGTAAGCATTCGTTAACAAGATAGTGATGTAGTGGGTACAAACAAATTTATGTGCCAAATCATTTGAAACAGCCGAATTTATTTGGCAGTAAAAAATCAAATCATGGAAAACTAACGTGACTGTGTTCCCGATCGACTGAAACAGTGGGATTTGTGGCAACAGTGAGACTGTTTCTTCCATTTTTGACGCAAGCTGATACTTGAACGTCCTGTGGAGTATAAATTCGAGTGTGAATATTATACGGCAATGAGTATTGTAACTGCAATGAATATATCAATTTATGGGAAGAACCCCCAAAGTCTAAAAACTGTCGAATTAATCCATCCAGTACGAAAGGATCATACTCATATTCCTTTGCTTTTCAGGTTACTGTGGAACAGAGCTCATGGAGATGAAGTACCATGAAATGCTTCGATCTATGTCATTGAAATAATCTTGAAATGGCGCAAAAATGCCGCTGGTAAATGCTCCCGTTCACATTTCTTAAGCAGACACCTGTTGCAATGCGCCTGAGAGCATAACCTATTGACCGGTAATGTGTGATCGATGCCTATAAAAGCTGTTGTATTTTATTTAAAAAAAAACTTATCTCGCATTCGTCATAGAGTCATCTTGTTAAGCAGGCGTACTTTAATTTAACACGTCAGTCCAACAGTCTGCCAGTTGCTCAAACTGAGTATCCTGGTGGAAGTAAAACATTTAAAAACACGCGTTTATTTCTCTCTAAAAATACAAACTCGGGGGATCACTCGTATGCATACGTGAGAACAGATCAAATAAGGATTGAACGGCTGGCTCACCTTGTGACCGGGTTCACCTAGCTTCATCATCAAGTCCAAAAAATCTTGATCGTCCTCCAGAACAGGTGAATAGAGGGCGTAATGTGGAGGCTCCTAAAACGATATATATATATATATATATATATATTTACACTACCCTATATTCCAGTAAAACCGGGTTTGTTTCAATTATATAACAGCGAACAGCAGTGACGCTTTTAAATAGAAAGTTGTACAGGCAAATCCGTTGTTAGTGAGCGCCACATTGTCACATTATATTTACTTGAGTTGACTAACTCCAGAAGCCATTGCGGTTATGTAAACAAGAACTTAAGGATGGAACACGACTAAATGAAGTTATATAACAGAGCAGTGACGCTTTTAAATAGAAAGTTGTACAGGCAAATCCGTTGTTAGTGAGCGCCACATTGTCACATTATATTTACTTGAGTTGACTAACTCCAGAAGCCATTGCGGTTATGTAAACAAGAACTTAAGGATGGAACACGACTAAATGAAGTCCTTATCTTCCTGACTTCGATGGGTGTGCTGTTTAAGTGTTGATTGGAGCATACATTTCAGCGTGTTTTGCAAAGGGTGAATATAAGTGAGGAGCATAAAATTCTGCGGCCCTTCAAGGTGCGAAATATAACTGACTAGGATGCAGTTGGTACTTGTATTGGTGGAAGAATAATTTTTAGTTACTAATGTCCTATATATTTAAAACTCGCTGGTTGTAGCTTGAGCTCACCGGATTTGCCACGTGTACCATGTAAAAACCTTGAATTGTGTGCACGTATATAATCTAGTTATGCCGAAAGTTGTAACTAGCTAACAACAAAATGGGTGCTTCTTCCACTGCTAAAGAAAATTAGTAGAGAGAAAAGGCACACTGATTTATGGTGAAAACTTTAGAATGGGTAGAATGCTTGAAGATCTGACTGACATCATTCAGATCATCAGACATTACCCACAATAACTGTTATCTTGGTGTCCGAAAGATATTTCATCATGCCAGTAAAGTCAAGCTGTGCTGTAAAGCCGTGGAGCCTTGTAGGGCTGTTTTATTCCTTTTTAAGAACCATCAGTGGTGCACACTGTCGGAACGAAATCTCTGTTGAAAATGGCCCAATCCGCCCACATCAACAACACTCAGAAGTAGCTCAGAGCGAAAACGATTTTACGTGATTGAAACTTCCATCTGAGAAGTCGTCACTTGGGATCCCATTCTATACTCCACAAGTTGATGTAGTTACCGTGCTTGAAGGGCGAGTGGCGCTACATTATATTTAAGAGGAGAACTATTTACACTGCTGATCAGCCGCTCGTAAACAAGCGTTATTTGACTGACCCCTGAACGGAAGGTAACCGTTCCAAAGCCCCAATATTCGTGGAATGTTCACAGTCGGTTATTCTCAGTGAGGAGAAAATAGCTTAATTGTGCTTATCGACTGTGTATCATTAAATTTGCTTTATTAACTGGATTAAATCACCAACGGAAATCAACAAACCTCGCAACTTCAAAAATACTCAGAGTTGATTGTCCCACAAAATTGTGATATGCAGTTTGCGATCCAAGATTTGTACATCATCTGTACTGCGAATACACGCATTGAAGCTCCTACCTGCGAATATCTGGCTGCAGTATATATATATATATACAACTGTCGTGATAAAAACCATAGAATATGTAATCATTTTTGCTTTCTCATAATTTGGCTCTAGTATTGCTGGCCAAGTTCTTCAGAAAGTCTAGTGCGTCTATTGTTAAAATTATGGATACAAAGCACACCGGAGCTTCTCCAAGCCCTTCCGCGAGGTTAACCTTGGATGTCAAAACCCCTAACTACTTTTAAGGCACATGCGGCGAAAACATTCGCACCTTATCTGGCTTCTTTTCCTTACAAGACCAGATGCACCACGGACAGAAGTGGCGTAAAAGGATGCCTAAGGCTAAGTGATCTTACTAGAACAAGATTGAATTTACTCTTGTAATTCCCCTGACTCTTCATATCTCTAGACCGCATCTTTCCAAATTCTGAAAGACCTTTTACGTCTATGTAAGAGTGTCGTTGATTCAAGCTGACCCGACCGAACATTTAGATTCACCGTCAACTTTTTTCCACTTCATAAACGTAACCAGAAGACAGCAATCATTGCAGATACTTTGAGACATGGATAAGTGCGCCATTCAGCAACTTTTATACATGCACTTTCTGAGTTCATCTCTTGCATCATGATGAGAAATCAGGGTGTCTTGATTAGGATCTTTAGCTAGAAGGAAAGAAAAAGGAAAATGACACCGGTTTTGCTGAGGTAGGTTGTAACAAAAGTTGCGTCACACTGGACTCTTTAAACGCATAGGTACACACTCCCTGTATTCCGATGCCAAAAATAAATGGAAACATTGTTCCCACACTTAAAAGAAATATTAAAATAATTCGGAAAAGCTTCTTTGTTTCTATCCTTTAGCCGCCACCGAAGTTAATCTACTCCTTATCATTGTGTGAATGCGTTGTTTGTTATACCCAGGAGGTGCATTGGCATGAGTAGGACGCGAAATGTTCCTAGATAGTTCTCTCATTGGTAGGAAAATTTGTGGGTTTTTAGGCAGGGTTTAAATCCTGACAACTCACGGGTAGAGTGGCACTACTGAAGCCTTCGGTCCGTCGGTTGACCAAACATACATCATTGTGGTCTTCTGCGGCGGCAACTGATCCAGTTAACTAAAAGGGGCAGTTTTTGTAGTCAACAATCGTGTAGTTAAGGTTTGATCAAAAGACTTACCAGGTTAAGAAACACTATGAACGCTAGTCTATTTGTAACATGAATAACGTATCAATCCACAATTTCGGCCTGATTGAGCATCAGAATCACGACATCAGTAGCTGAAAAGTCACCTAGCAAAGGTTTACCCTTGCCATCAATGAGCACTGACGACCCGTACCAAGGAGAAAACAGTGCCACGATGCTTCTCGACTTTTTAGTGATGATTGGATTGGCTTGAAGAGTGAATTCTTCATTTTAAATTGTTGCTTTCATTGGAGGCTATTGACCTCCCCAATAAACATACCATACGGATTACGCTTCACTGCAAGTTACAGGCACCTTTTTTTCAATACCAAGTATTTTTTGTTTCAAGTGGATGGTAAACACCGTCGTAATCTTGCGCACTGACCGAGAGTGGCAGTGTAAAATACTGACGTTCCAGGGTTTAGCTTAGTTAAAAAATAACCACGCACTCTATGTAGAATTCGCATTCGTCTAAACTTCTTCCTGAACGTTTGGTAAATAGCACGCCTTCAGGCACACAGATGATGAAAGACCCAACAAGCAAAAAATGGCTGCTTTCTATACTGTATGTAGCACTAATATGTGAGTTCATTGTGGAAAATAATGTAGTATGTCACACGTAAATGCAGAAAAAATGAGGGTATATGAAGGTGTAGTCTCCAGGCAGCTAGCTGCTCTGGTGAAATCAGAAGATCCGGAATGAAAGATGAATTTCGTCATGGGACTCTCCAGCCAAGTAATGTTCTATTCAAACTTTTGAAGCCTGCCCCGATTATACTCAGATGCTTTCGTAGACGATATAAGCATTTTCCTCAAACTCTCACGTTGGAAACACGAGGTACACACCTGCAAACACATTAATCCATATTCATATATATACTTATATAATCATGGCCTATCGATTGCATTTATGCACGCTCATCATCCGATAAATTCTCCCACTTAATTTGAGATTCTATCAGCAAATCAAAGTTTAAAATGTATCGTTGTTGCGTATCAGACCCAAAACGAGATGAATTCTGACCATCAATGCAATCAGTGGTCTCGGGTTTTTTTTCAGGCCCATGTTCCATACTCTGGGCAGCTTTAGGAGGTACTAGTGGCTTAACTTTTTGGAAACAAATAAGCGTCCAAAACATGTGCTTGAAGGACTGCAGCCAGCCACGAAGAGTATAGGACTAAAAATATTTTAGACAGAATTATGGAAGATGCGAGATGTTTCAGTGGATAGACCGCAGATTTACTAACCGGAAGGTTAGTAGTTCGAACCCGACATCTGCCTCTCGGCTTCTCCTGTCTAGGCTTGGCATCCTGGCATTATCCCGACCCTCGTGCTTCTTTCAGAAAGGGCCTTACAGCTGAATGGTTATGGTTAAAAATTGTGGAATTCAAATACCATGAACCACGAATGAAGCGGATGTGCGTCAAGGATTCTCCGTAAAACAGGCGGATTTTGTGAAATTATTTGCACTTTTTTACTACTGTGCAGTCATTGCATCCGAAACGGGTCCATGTTATCTGAAGGATCTATGGCTTTTGGTCGTAATGCATTTCTCACTCACCCTTACATAATCATTAATCAGAGCGCCTGGTCGCTTGATGATACACAATAGCAGTGCGCCACATAACGCAACTAGTGTAATACACGCGATCACTGGCAAGGTGTTCTTCTGTTATTTACCCCAGCCTGTTGTTTACACTTGACAGTATATCCACCAGCAATGCTACAAAACCTCCTGACACGCATGCTTACATTACGCACTTCCTTATTTGTGAGGTGTATACTTGTCAGGTGACGGCGTCTACCAGAACGCTCATGAGTTATACCTGCACATTATCCAACAGCCATTCTGCTTATGATACTTTGTATTCATACCTGTCTGGTGGCGAACCAGGTGTACACAGATCATCCTCACTACCTAACTTGACAGCATGGCATCACATCTAGACTCAGATCACAAATCGAGTGACACCATGTCAAACTATACCAGACTGTGTCAGAGCTGGCAGCTTGCCTCAATCGATCAGAAAAACTATGGTAAAGCGCATCTGCTGAAACGGCTGTCCTTTATCAACTATTTTTCCACATTATAATTTTTTATTCAAAGACAAGACGAAATTATGTAACCCCAATGAGTAGCCAATGCTGGAACAGGACTTTTCTTCGCGAAGGCTGCACGCAAGTTTTTAATTCATTGCTTACTGGGCCCAACATAATTGGGCCACTACTGTAGCAAAGATCAGGATAGAATGTTAGGACTGTTCAAGCTCCCTTGTCTGGCGCTGCCTTCGTTCATGTTATCCATCTTGGTCAAAAAACATATATCCGATGAGCATAAGCCTTAATAAGTCCGGTTAGTTCTCCCACACCGCAATGACATTTCAGCGCCACTGGTAAACTGCTGATGCCAAATGTGCCTTTGATAAATATTTGTGTAGCCTGGCCTGAGAGCTGCATACCGATGTCATCCGCCCTACACAAAATGCTCTGAATGTCAAGTGCGCCAATCCAAACAGTTCTGACAAAGTTGGTCAGATCAGGCAGTACGAAGCATACAAATGGAACAACAGAGCATCAAGCTAGTTACATAGAGCACTAAAATACGTAAGGAATGTCATGGGATGTGACGATACATCACTGAGGTTTATAAATTACAAAACAAAATGTTGCAGTTTTCAAGCAAAAAACTGTTTTTGAGGACGACGTCCTTTGGTCGTATGGTTTTTCCCACTTGTATCGAAGGTTACTATGTGACCTAGGATGGAAATCCTAATGCTTGGCAACCTGACAGTCTTTTGGAAGTCTTCTGACTTCTAAAACACCCAGAGGAGCAAGATATTCACACCTTTTAAATTCAACTAACCGAAGAGAGCGCAGTGTAACACGGGGTAAGTGCAAACCATGAGCAAACGTTCAATCTCCCAAAGTCAACAACATAAACGAGGTCGTCCAGCTGCAAAATGGGGAGCTTGCTTAGTCCAGGTAGCTTCTCATATCCTTTGTTGTTTCCAAAAGCGTGTATAGGTTCCAAACACAAAGGTGTGAAGGATTCACAGTTACTAGATGTACTATATGCCCCTCATCGTCATGTCATGACTCGTTATCCAAAAAACAGTGGTATTGTCTCGTGTGTAATGCATGCCTAACCAACTAACACTAGGTGGATTCTGTTTGCCGATCTAACAGTTGTGTTTCTTTATCGAGTACTTATCTACACGCTAATTCGCTGTCTTGCTGCATCTATCTCTCTCCTGCTTCGCAAACAGAGTAGTGAAGTTGTTTAGATCCCTTTGACAGAATTAAATACTCCTCATCCGTAAAGGGGAGCTTTTAATAGGGTTATTTTTCACCGGCCTCCTGTCCTTTAGCCTCCATGAAATTCTCTTCTGATGGCTCAAATAACAGTGTAGCAAAAAAGTGCTCGCAATGTGGTGATGACTTCTTCTACAGTACAGTCACCAAGACGTAAAGTGATCACAGGACTCAAGCATCCAAGTTAGCCTTTTAAAAAATGCAAGACCGTTAAATTCTGAATGCACATTGAAGTGGAAAAAACAAACCGAAGTCAAGAACAACTGGTGATACTCCATTTGCAGTGGGAGTCCATTGATCGCCGAATAGCGGAAAAATTTCTTACATAAGGTTTATATTCATCAACATTTACTTGACAGCTGTCCCTAATCCTCGATTTCTTATCACTTGGGGAATGGTTCAGTCAGAGACAAAATCAAACAGAAAGGAAAATAAACGACAAATCTGGTGAAGCCATTTGGTTTTGGGGAGAAGTCTGAATAGTTTCACACAAACTCAAACCATTCGAAATTGAGACAACCTTTTGGGGGTATTCTTCTCCGTCCAGTTACATTTAATAGACTTAATGAACTTATCCCATCAGCAGATTCAAGGATCGACTGGAGTCACAGGAAGAAGTGTTGTCCGCCTGAATGACTCTCCTCAGCCACTTGATGAACTATGCAGGTATGGTCAGTAAGTCTACGCCTGGTTAAAATCCAGTCAGCATCACTAGAACTTAGGTCAAGCGTGCCGGACTTGGACGATGTGGCCGGCCAGCAGCTGTGTTTTTTACATAAGACTCATATTACCTCGAGTGTAAAGATTGTTTCGGATAGTCCTTCAAATGAAGATGTGAAAGTTAATTCGCCCAGCTATATAAAAACTAAAACTTTAAACTAAGTTTGAAGAAATTAGTCAAACCAAACTACAAATATTTACCGTTACTTTTGAAAAACGCCTTTAGAATCTCTGCTAGCCAGGCATTCAGAAAAACACAGTAGATAAAACAAAAAGAAATTAGTTGGAGTGAGCGTAATGGTTGGCATATCAGCACAGAGATGAGAGCCTTTCGAAGATATTCCCTTCAGGTTTCCTAACGCTGATATCAGTGAACATTGGACTTTTATTATTAAACCTTTTGTCAACACACAAGTAAACGATCTTTTGATTCATGCTTCGCACATTAGATGAATCAGTGTAAACACCTTCTCGATTGTGCTGGTACTTCCCACCTCTTGGTTTTTGTTTTGTCACAAGGCCTCTGTATCAATGCGTAAAAGATGCTTATGATTGTCATTACATTTAGCACCAAAATAAATGAGCCACAAATGATGGAACACCCGATTTGTTTGCTGAAACCTTGAGCTTACATGACTGAAGCTACACTTAATGTGAAGAGTAAAATGGTGGTTAGTTCTCAGTAGGTGTGTTCCGCTGAGCATCAGTGTTTCGATCAACGCAGACATACGAAAGGGAGCAGTTGTATAGTACAGAGTCGACAATGCGCGCAATAACCGTATCTCGCCGAATTTGGGTGAAGCCGTTGCAAGCCAACTGTTTAAGTGAGCCGACAAATCAATCGTCACCCAATAAACGAGTAATCAACATACGACAAAATCATCTTCTAACGCATTACCAAGGAAGTTAGGAAATGGATTAGGTGATGCATGTTTCCCGCTATCTGTCCTGCTGCATTCAGACATTCTTAAGGCATGAGCACACCTTGGTCTGCTTATTCCATACAGGTTGTGATAACTCCAAGGCTACAAAAATTGAACCGAAGGGATTCTTAAGTCTTTACCCGGAGCTTTTGTCTCAAAAGCTTGGCCACGATACCACAGTGGTCGTTGCAAGACCAGCCCTTCAAGGAAGAGGTCGTTCCATGGATTACAGCCTACGACAGAAACTGTCAGATTTTGCCGGAGTGAAAGAAAAAAGACCACCGATTTGATATACATAAAACAGGGTCTTGCAGATCAAGAACAAAACAGCCAACGCAGAAGGATGTAAGAAATACGACCAACAATACAAGCGTGGAAATGAAAGTAAACTAGAAAATGACCTGTAGCGGACTGGATATAAGTCCAAAGAGGGGGTATTGAGTTAAGCAAAAAGCAGTGAGAACCTGCCCCAGTAAAAGTTGTCCTCAAGGTCAATATTTGAAAGCACTACGACGACCCGCCTACGATCATCTTCAATGAAAGTAGTGAAGAGCTTTGTAGTAAAGCGTGTGATCTGAACGCACAGCATGTATCCCTCGGCTGGCAAGCTTCATAATGTGCCACTGCAATCAGCTGAGTGAATCCGAGAATTACTGGGCAATACAGTATGCAACCTGGTGTAATTTATATTTGTGGAACTTTTTGAGGGCGGGGAACCAAGAACAGATAACTGGACATCAGCGGAGTTTTAGTCCGATCTACTGAGTCAAACGACCTCAAGTCTAGATAATCAAATTACCCAGCTTGATCAAAACTTACATGTGTGTCGCAATACGTGCAATCCATGGCGGCACATTTTATTTCCATGGAGCCTTTACACCCTTAAACTGTCTTATGCACGGCTATTTCTTCCGGTGAAATCACTCATCAAGATTAGTTAGAGATACGCCCAATTAAACCGTGTACTTAATGGGCTAACATGCAGATGGTTGTCACAGGATGCAGTGAATGTCTGGGCATCGAACCAACTGCTGAAAGGAAGTTATATTGTTCCAAAAACAGCCTTCATGTTGCAAGTGATTCAGTTAGAGTAGTACGTGCGAAGTATGCCACGAGATCTCATAGATTTGTCAATGCCTTTTTGTATTTTCAGTACCTTAAGAGTCCACAGAATCTTTGCTTGAAAGTATCGAGGACAACGGGTGGATGGTAAAAGCTTACCGGCATTTCTCCTGATTCATTCTGGATTGTAGAATATTCTCTTCTTATCGGATCAGCTTGGGTCCCCGGTGTTATATCACTATGCTCCTGGAAAGAAACAGCATATAATAAGTCGCTTATACATAATCAACTGCAGTCATCATCATCATCATCGACAGTATGACATCAATGTTCAACACCTATGCTTCGCTGCCGTAACTGCAGTCATCACAACTAAATGTGCAAATTCTCGCTCCTACCATGCTGGTCAGCTTTCTTCATTTCCCGTACCTACAAGTATAATGCCTGTAGGTTTGCTTACTAGCACTCCTAGTTTTAGCACTTGACAAATTTACGGGTGATTGGGGGCTGGTTAACGCCATATTTTAGGTGATTTTCTACCATGTGGTCGCAGAGTAACCTTACGCACCTAAATTATTAACTTTTAAAGGTGGAAATATCCTTCAAATCGGTAAGATTCTGTGTAGCTGTGCACATTTGTCAATAACATAGCGGCAGTTACTCACCTTATCAACCGTAGCTGTCTTTTCCATCACTGTTGCAATTCCGTCAAACTTCTGGGGCTTATCCTTGTTTTTGTGGTTGATTTTGGAAGGATGTTCAAAAAATATACGTGATAATCATTAACGACGTTATTTTTGGAGAGCAAACTGGCTCCTCTCACTTGTCCAATGGACGTAACAAACCACAGTTAGGAGCAAATAGTAGCTTATAATGCTAGAGGAGGCAGCTGAAAATCGGCCCGGGCGCACCCAGTGTTGTTGGTAGTATGAAGACTTATCCTGTCTGGAAGCATTCCCCGAATCCTTCTGAGATTAAATAAGAATGATAAAATCAAAAGCGAATTGAAGCTTCAGCTACTAGCCTCCTCGTATAAAGAGGCTGAAAATTCCATCAGACTCTTGCAAACATGAGGGTTAGGTCTGTTTGTATGATAAAACTGTTTCTCCATGGTTCACGGCACTACAGAGAGCAAGATATATTTCACGGTGCCTATAGTTTCTCCTTCGAATGTAGAGCAAAAACGACATCACAAATGGGAGATTAAGGTGGGTTCCGGATGAGACTCCTACGAAAGCGAAATTGGCATGCAAATAAGTATATTTGTCGTAAATCAAAACTAGATGTTGGTGGTTGCGGAATTTGTAGGATTCATGTTCACGTCACTCTCTTTTGAACAGTCGTCCTTCTGTCCTGGCGCAATTATTCTGATGAGTCAACACCAAATAGATGAGGAAGAGGGACAGAGAGAGCGAGGAGCAGGGGGAGGTGAGGATGGGAGAGAGGAGGGGGAGGAGGGAGAGAATGAGAGGAAAGGAGACAACAGGGCAGAGGACGAGCGTTCAAACGAGAGTGGTGGGAAAGTAGAATCCACAAATAACTTAATCACCAACACCTAATCAAAAATTGTCCAGGTTTCAAAAAGTCCAAGTGAGAAGTCCTGACAGGCGGGGTCAGTCAATCGGTAAAACCAGAACTGTAACTGGGTCATCGTCTAAGACGTCGAGAATACCAATCAATTCGCTCAAGCATGAGCGCATTAAAATGTTTAAACGTATAAACTCAGATGTGCGCATCGTGCGATAATAAAGAAGTGGTGAGACGCTCACCTCGCATGTCGGACATCTGGAGTGCAGAACCCGGCCAGATCAGCGATATGCACCGCTGATGAGCTGATGATGATGATAATGACAAGAACTTGAGCCCGGTGATCATCCTTTTGGTGTGCGCTTATCGGAATAATTGCACCCGAAATAGAAGGAAAACTCTTCAAACGAGATTGATGTGCACGCACATCAAAATTTTCCGATCTTTCGACTCAAATGATGATGTAAGGTATGGCAGTGACCATTAAATTCTTGAGTTTCAGCCAAGGTTCCCATCGTATTCTAAATGCGCTAAATGACTGCTCCATGGGAAAAATATTGTCAGAGTGTCTGTTCTGAAGCAAATATAGAGTTGCACCAGAACCAGAAAGAATTCGTGCATAACGCCAGCCCTTTTATTTAAAAGTGTATTGTCCAAACCAACCGGCCAACAGGCAGAACAAGTAGAGACTACTCCAAGAAAACTTGCGCAGCTCAGTAAAACCGATGAAGCTGAGGTGCTTCACACCACAATTTCCACCGAAACCAGAAAAGCTGCAATCGCTTTCGTGAACGCCTTCAAGGGTTAAACTCCAGGTAAGATGAAAGAAAATGTGGGAAATTTGGCCTAAATGATACCCCTGAGTCATCATTTTCAACCTGGCAACGGATTACTTGAGCTGAATAGATCCTCCGTTCTGACGTTGGCTACTGGCATGAAAGTGATTTTTTACATAGTGGTAGATAAAATTCTAAACAGCCCTTAAAAATAGAGCTGCTATATTATAGACAGGTACTACGTCCCCCAGGTTTAAGTAGGTCGGAGATTAGCCCGAGAATACGATACCTGTTCTAATAGTCATGGTCCAACAGAAAGTCGTTCTTCGAAATGGACGGTCCATTAAAGGGAAAGGCTGTTGAACTTCGAATTATGCAGCGGTTGAATACTGGGTCGATAAGACTCACGCCGAAGTCGTATTATCCCCCTATCTAGTAGCTGTTTGCAAGCCATCAGGAGAAAAACAAGATACCTTAATTTTTCAATATTTAGCCTTTACAGTCTGAGTGGGTACGCTGAATGCCTGAATACCCCGGGGAAAACAGCTAGCTCATCACGTATAACTAAGCGTTGGGAAGCAGATGACTCAGTCTTAACCATTTGCTACTGGGAGGTAACACAACTGATTGCTAGACTTTCTTCTTAACGGCGGTATTCACACAAAAGTTCGGGGTATGTGATACCACGTAAACTTGGTTCAAAAACCTCCCTGCAGAAAGCAAGTTATGTGAATCATCAGTTCGACAATGTATCAGATGCACACTGTTCCATGTCGTTAAACGGAAACGCGTCAATAATACCACTGTGCTTGACAACGAGAATTCGTGTGGAGAACTGAAAGATGACATAAAACCTTAGAAACAGATAGTGGATGTTAAGGAAGTACCGAAACACTTCTTTGTGCTCTATTTAAACACCAGAAAATTGTAAACAGAAATGACGGTGGAAACTGAACATCCCGTCTTGTTTACTCAGGTAAGGTGGGGTCTTCTCGTACATTTTCATTCTTATTATACTGTATTACTGTCTAGCATATCTTCGGAGTCTGTTCAGCTGGGTGTATCATAGCCATTTGGTTAACGTGGTTGGAACAGAAAACGAGGACGGGTCAGTTCAACTTCATAACTTTCGTCAATGTTTCCGAAGTTTCCCTCTTCTATCAGTCCAAAAGATGTATGGTTGTTTGACCAATATAAAATAGACAGCAGCGCTTCGGCCAGAAAATCCAAAGACACTTAGCTTTTCTATTTTTTTCTGGTCAAACATTTCTACTCTGCACAAACATGAGCAAAGTTGTTATGGGGGGGGCTAAGAGAAGTTTTTCAAAACTGTATAACACTGTCGTGTGTGCATCCTAAAAGTGACATTGATCACTGAAGGATTGCAGCATACTGAATTTTTGTGTTTCGACAACGAATGTCGAGTGATACGGACCCAGAAAGAGGTAAAAAGAAATATTTGTGACTAACTTACTATTTCGTTGATATCTAATTGTAAAATTACAACAAAAATCATTTCTTAGCAAAGGGTCATTATGTCTAGATATAAAATTTTCCGACCGATCCCGAGTAAGGTCGACATCCAGTCATCTTCAAAATCTTAAGTAAAAATGATCATGAGGATTGTGGATGAGTTTTGCAGCAGCCTTATGAGTAGTCTTCTCTATGAAAATATACTGTGATACCTGGAATATTGTAACAAATGAAATATATGGTGACCTTTGTGCGGCACATTCGTTTCAGTCTCCTGTGAAAAACAAACTGGTTTGGAAATCAGTGTATATGTCAAAATGGAAATAAGTTTTTAGTAAGTTTTCCGGACTCCTTAACGCCTCGGGTTCTGTTTCAAAGTATAAGGATTTGTCTAAAATTTTGATTCTTGGTGTTGCGAGGGGGTGCCCGCTAGGTTATTCTCTTACAGGCTTCTTCACCATTGAGATCTAAAAAATTACCGCTAGGTTCGATGGTCCAATACTTCACACTCTATTATCAATATGTACACAAAAACCTTGTGACAACGCAAGATGATGTCACTTGAACGTCATTTGCGAAATTCGTTTCAAACTTCAATGGTTTTGTTCCACTAAAACAGAAGTAAAACTTAGTGTGAGAGTTATTCCCAAATAGTGCTAAAATGGCAAAAATTTCAAGTGCTTATCGTAAATGGCTACGCGTAACGGCTTTCTGTTAATCATGCAGTCTGTGAAACTACGACCCGTATGTTGGTCTGCGGATAAGAAGCAGGCCCACATCGATCTTCTGCTTAAATGAGGATTAATTGCTTGTTTGGTTGCCAGAAGGCTAAAAAACATGAATGTTCTCATCTAGAAAGTCGCTAATCCAAGTTCAATCATTAGCTGATTCCCTACCATCAGATTTCAACTGTAAAACAGGCCGAAAAATTCTGGCACCAGTTTTTGCCTGCATCCATTCGTTTGCTGGTGTCAAACATTGTGTGTGTATGGGCACGAGAATATCGAATTTTCGAAGCCATTAAAAGCCGAACAGAGTGTCACGTGTCAAATCAATGCCTTGTTATGACTTTTATTAGCATTTGGGCAGCAACACTTAGAGCCTGCTTTCCTCATTATTTGAAGTCCCCAGGTTGTTTTTTCGGAATAATAGTTTAAAATTGTATGCCCATGAAAAGTATCACGTTTAATATGGCATCATTCCTCCACTGAAATTCTGATAATTTCACCATACTTACAGATAGCCCTATTAACTTTGATTTTGGTAGCACTTGAAGTGAATCCTGTGAAACTCAAATAACACAATTTTTTGATTGTATTTCACTTGCTGTCCAAATTTCAGACGTCCAGTGATAAAAACTGTTTATTCGGTGTATACTTTATGCAAGTATTTTTAAAAACAACATTGAGGGTAGAAAAAGAAAAAAACCAAAAGGTAACCTCCACTTAGTGATGTATGGCAAAAGTTCGTCATATTAATTATAGGGTTTTAAACATCGTCTGCTGTCTCCTGAACTTTCCCTGGCTGTTGCTCAGAAAAGTTTTATTAATTCTGAAGGTTCTGGTAAGGTTAGCGACATCTCATTGGAACAAAAATATTAGTCGGCACCTTAATTGTAACGCAAGACCTGATCACAGAAATATCAAGCAGTATCTGTATTTTGATGACCAGATGGTTAAGCAACAGACTGGAAATCGCTGCATGTGAAGATGCGAAGGTTGATATTTATGACCACATTGTTGTACATCACCGAAAGACCAGTGCTTTCATGTTGTTCCGAGAGATGACATCTGATAGTCACAAGATAATCACATCATGCATCAAAATCGAAGCCTGATATGTGGATTAGAAACCTATCGACTTGCCGCTTACATGAGCACTGTATGAGCTTAGGTGAATTCGTGTTGACTTCAACTAGATTTGACAGACAGCGTACCTAATTTAACCAACGTCCTCAGTGTAAGGTATCTATTCCAGCAACTCGATATCTTTTTACTCGATTCCTTGTGTATTCGGAACTCGTTTTATTTCTCTTTTAAACTTAAACAAACGACTTGCGTTTCTAGATAGCTTCATTTGTGACAGAAGAGGTATCGGTGTGTGGTTTGGTCCCATCAAAAATCTCTGACACAGAGTGTATAGCAACCGACCTATAAGTTTGACAATATAGCTAGACAAGGCATACCTGATAATGGTGACAGTCAATAGTAGATGGAAATTTGGCAGGTGTAGCGTGTACAAATGACAAAAAGTCTGCGTGAGTAACAGAGCTGAATAGGACGCGAAGCACAGCACTGTGTGAGAAGCAGTTCACCAGTAGAACTGCCAAATGAGTTCAGTCATCAAACAGTCTTTTCTGAGATATAATATTGCTCCGTCCTTGAAAACACTTCCTTTGCAACTTAATTAAGTAAACCTAGCCCGAGGTTCCCAAGAACATAATCCAAAAGTATTCTGAAGTGATTTCTGAGCGCCAGGTTTTCTACGTCCGCCCTCCAATATACTCTGCCTAACATTTCCTAACGCAATCTGTTGTTCCCATTTGAGGTGACGAATGTCTGGCAGAAATCCAACCAGTTGTCTTTTGAAATTGTAATTTTGACCACTATCCAAAGTGTCGCTGAAGTACTGGTGAGGTCAAAAACGAGACGCGCGATAATGCAATGGCGTCAACAAGAAACTTAGCGTGCCAGAAATATTTCTACATATACAGTGGTTCTTAGGAACAGTGCTCGTTTTCAAATCCCGAAGAAGTCACATTCTTACTGGAATCATTTAGCCTACCTTTGGAGGGTGTGCCTTGCGATATATGGTTATGCCGTTTTATCCACGGCTCAAGAAGCCGTTAAAAAGCAAAAGGGTAAAGGAAAATACCATTTGCACCAAATGTGTATCGAAATCAGGCCGCATATTTTCATAATAGAAGGTTGATAAAAGTGACAGTGATCGGTGTCTACAAAATTCATATAGTTTCAATGTTTTGTAACGCTTCCCTTTTGGCTATTTTGTAACTGCACAGTGAACTTAGAGACGAAGTAAACTAAAACAACAGGACGCTATCAGTAAATGCTATTTCGGCTCCCAGAAGCAGTCAACGTGTGTCGCTTGGCATGTACAGTGTTCCATATTCTAGCTTGATTACTATGGTGGCTTTGTCACAAGCGCTGTTTTGATGCAACAACCGCAACTGCCTTAAAGAATTCACAAAGATAAGGATTCTGGCCTAGATGCATTGTCGTTGGCTTGGTGGAGTGCTGCAGTAATGAATGTTAGCTCATTATTCGAGGAGGAATACCTTCAGAGAAGCACATGACTATTCCTACCTGAAATGCTGGGGTACGGTAGCACAGTTTGCGTCGTCGAACTTCACATCTTAACATAATCTAACCACAAGGATTCTGTATGCAGGCGGTGCCAATTAATTCGTATGTGAAATTTTCCCCGCTTCACTTCTCACAAGAAGTGCGGTATGGGGAAGTTTCTTATCTGGGTACGGCCAATTTACTACATTTGCGTTCATAAAAAAGGTGGCTTTTTTGGAAATCCTTACCCTCAACTTATAACAACCGAAAGGGATTTTCCTATCAGTTTTTTTTCAGAACAAAGTTTCCGCACCAATAATTGAATACAAGCCCTATGATCTCTGACCCCGGAGCGTGGAAACTAGGAGCTTTAGGCTGACAATTGTCGTGAAACTAACAGAAACGGGAGCAAACACGTTGCGTATCTACCGAACCACATCCCCACGGATCTGTTTATCACCTCTATAGATGAAGGTCACAACTCCTGACAAAGTTGGGCTACTGTTCTGGGCTTAATCGAGCACATCTGCCTTAAAACTCAACGGATTTGTACTGTGGTCTCTGTACGCTAAACTGTATGGTATTTCGGATGACACCAATAGAATGCTGAAGAGTCACAGTGTTAATGAGGGTGAAAAAAGAGTAAGGTACTTGAAGATTTATGGGATTTCAGATGCCTCGGATTTGATGTCGCTTTTGAGACTGTAGAGAGAGAATAAAGGAGTAACGAAGATCGCCTTCAATTTCATGCAAAAGCCTTTCGTAATTGGTTCTAAATCATCAAAAATACGAAACTAGCAAGAAAAATCCTAGCTTCCACGCTCTTGGGCCAGAAGGCTTGGGAATTCTGCTCACCTGGTAGTACGGAAACTGTGTTCAGAAAACCAAACCGATAGGAAAATTCTTTTCGGTTGTTATAATTTGGGGGTAAGGAATTGCACAAAAACTGCCCTTTTCATGACCGCAATTAGCGGTATCTAGATAAGAATCTTCCCCATACCATAATTCTTGTGAGAAGCATGGCTGCAAAGCGGGATAAATTTCATATAAGGACTATTTGGTACGACCTGCGCACAGAATCCTGCGCTGTTCTGGTGTATGTGAATAATTTAAATGTCACGCAATAGTGCCAGTAATCTGTATCTTCAGAAATCAAGCAGCCAAAACAGACGGGTGACCCTGTTGTCTGACGCTTCTGCGCAAAATTGATTGTGAAAAATGGTGCAAATATTCTGTTTGATCTGTTTTGTGGAATTCTCCACATCACGTCAAAACGGTTTCAAAACCGCGCTCCATGTGTGAAGGTGATTGACGCCGCAGTACTCGAGGCGTATATGTGGACGGTTGACAGGTTACGATAGCCATTTGCCGTGAGAGAGCTATTCGGTAAAACAATGTTTAGTTTTGGTATGAGCAGTAACACAGGTAGGCTGCTTACGTTTTCAATGCTGGTTTTGCTTATTGAAGGGGTCTTCTATTTATTGAAGCTGTTTGTAACAAGTGGGGTAACTCCAGTTGTGAGATTTCGCAGGTGGTTGGAAGGATTGAGGAGTAGATCGTAGTACTAGGCAAATTGGCGGTAGCACAGTTTCCGCATTCTGCGTCACATCAAATCCGCATCAGTTATGCCAAATTCTTATTTTTGAATACCGTGCCTCTATATTCATCCCTCCGCCTATATCTAGCGCGACGATACATACTCCCAGTATCCTCCTAGTCAGGGTACCCTCCAGAACAGCCTTCACCGTGTAAACCGCGTGATACAGGACCATTTGAAGCAAGGCCGGCCACACTTGGCATTAAGGACTCAACTTCAAGGACTATTGTGTAGGAACTCGGTCCTGAATACCTACTGACATAGTCTTATGGAAACATTCGGGTCGCTGTTAGAGTCCCTGGTTAGTAGAAAAATGGTCTTACCATACCAGTTTATTAAGGCATTGAGCAATCCTGTCCGGCCAATCTCCGCCAGGTCAACCTTTAGATAGCTTTATTATACGTCTCCAGATGCGTTGTAGCAGACAATCTTCAAACACTTCGAGGAGAGCAACAACTAACTACGTCTGAGCAACACGAATTCAAATACATTCAAGATAGCTGCACTGGGGAAGACAGTGCCAATGAAAAGGTGGATGTTATTTATTCTAACTGACAAAGGACCGTCGACGTAGCTCGGCACCACAAGCTGCTGCGAAATCTACCTGCACATATTGAATTCTGTCTCGATGAGATCGTGTTCTCTTTCGAGCAGCACAACGCACTGAAACACTTCTCCAAAGCCTGTGGCATGCGATGAAGCCCAGTTCTAGGTACATAACGCTTCCTAGTAATGATCCAAGATAGCTTTTCCATACACCAGTCGCTTATTTAAAGCAGTTACCAACGATGGCGAGTTGTGGAGAGTTATCGGCCTCTAAGAGACAGACAAACCTTAAAAACAGCCTTCTGACAACCCAATCTGCAGCGAAAACAAACCATTTTCCACTCAGCGAAAAAATGTCGATTGCACTTCCCTGGCTGTGTGTATCTTTGCTGATGTACTTGACGACTGTGCAAAAATCTAGTCGTCACTAAATAATAGGACCGATGGATTATCATCCGGAACAACCCGTTGCCAAATAGATTCTAGCACCGACGATTAACATTGTTTCCCCTGAGATCATTTTCCAGACCCTGCTTGTTATCATCATTGAAAATCACGTTGAATATGCCATTCATGCCTGGGACTCTTTGCCAAAACAGCATGACGGACTGCTGGAAAATAAAGCGGAAATATTGCATAGTTGATATACGGTCCGTATCAGCTACCTTGAGAGAATGAGCTAGTGTGAACTCGTGCTCCTATTCTCTTAGGGGAAAGAAAAATCCAGGATTTGGCTCCGATGAACTTAAATATCACGAAAGTTTGAAAGATTATAAAGTACCATCCCAACAATATTGAAGAACATGAAAACGCGGTGGAGATGCGAAAAATGCTGACTATCTGCCCAGCTCCATATCGTGATTATTTTGTCAAACCGGGAAGATTCAAGAGAAACTCGGGTGTAAAAACCGTAAAAACACTTCACTAGTATAAAAACCGCAATTGGTTTACTTTGATGTGATGAATAAGATAGATAAGAACATTTGTTTTGTCACGCTGTTGGCGGCTGACCAAGTTCTCAGATTGTTCATTCTGGAAGTGAGCAGCAAAAATATTTTTGCAGCTGTCATTCCCATCTGTGAATGAATAAACGGACATTAGTCTTACTAGACCGATTAAACAAAAGCCGTTCGATCATCCAGATCCAAGGTTTACATATAGAAGAATGGACCCACACTAGTGGATTAAAGCGTCTACCGTCTCACGAAATCACTGACGTGCATGACGCTGGAAAAGACACCATGTTGAACAGTGGTTAGATACCTGATAAGTCATGGCACAAGAACGTCGAACGAATAACCGGAGATCGACTAAGTAATGGGTTTTTACAATTGCGATTAACTATGACAAAGAAGCCATTGCAGTCGATGGTAGAGTGTTCACTTTGGCAATCTTCATCCCCAGCTGGCGCTCAATAGCTCACAATCAGAAGCGGTGAAGAAGACTCATAGAGCACAGAGGATACTTTATCCATTTTGTGATGTTGTCTGACATGTCATGTCCGTCGAAATAACGGCTATTTATTAGTATGAATGATATTTTTGACCCTAAGGGATAATCATAAACGAAGTGCCTTATGCAGGTGAGCCAGGAATGACCGGCAACCGCTTGACTGGAATTCGTAAACAAGGAATGCTCTTAGCTAAAAGGAACACCGTGATTTATAGGTTCAATATATTGAGGGTGGCAAATATTTACCGTCATTATCATCAAAGATTTTAGGTTTTGCGACAAGGTAAGTGTGATGCTAAAGGATTTTCAGACACCCCAGAAAACGCTGGTTGAGAAATACATTGCTTTGTGAAAAAAGAAATAGGATGAGGAGCCCATAGTGATTTGGCAGCAATGAGGATGTGGATTTTATTAACGCCATTCTTGATAGCAAAGATCTTACCGACGCATATACCTGAAAAAAGATTTGTGAGTTTAAAAGCTCCCCATCTGGATAAACATTATCCCACTTTATCCGCTACGTTAGCAAATATTGTGACGTTGCCTCCATACCACATACATCCTGAATCGCCTTTCCCTGACAGTTTACCACTCTCAAAATGGCCCACATACATTATCGTTTTGCTCAATTAATCCATAAATAAACGCCACTATGAATGCGAAAGCTCGAAATAAGTTTGCAAAAAGTCCCTCGTTCTTTGTAGTCAGTGACCTAAAAGTAAATACTATAGCTATTAACTGAAACACCGGCATCAAATCATGCCAATAACGCGGTACAGAAAAACGTTCCGCAGAAATGGATAAAGACCCAGAAGACTTTCGTTGGAGTAAGAGGACTTTGAAAGTCCTGTTCGCATATTTTCGTGTCATTCAGTCACATTGCCGATTCAAGCAACCAACAAAGTAAATATTAGTACACATTTTTTCGCATTCAACAAGCGTGTGATTGCATCTGGTATGCAGGGAGCAGATACGCTGTCGCTTGGAGATCAAGCACTAAAAATTAACTTGTGGATGGTCTTCAATATCTGAGAAGTGCTCTCACGGGGCAGATAAAGACAGTGTGCCATAAAGATGTTTTTCCAAGAGAGGCAGCCATAAATGTCAGTGAAAAAGAAAGCAATCACCTGGAGTATAAACGTCAACTAAGTAAACTTGAGTTACCTAAGGACAACGAACGCTGTAACTCCAAAGTTTATTTACTTTAGGTTGCACGTATAAAATCGAGGAGATCGAAATTAACGATCAACTCTGAGATACGACATAACACTGCCCTTATCTGAGAAGGATTATCCACAACAGGGCATACACAGAGGCTAGCTACCGGGATGATACAAAAATTGCAATCTCAGCTACATTGTCTCATACTTAAGCCACCAAGACAAGACCCGACTAAGGACTTCAGCATTTGTGATCCTCAATCAACTAATCAACTCAAGAAGACCCAGTGCATCCAACATCATGTGACGTGCAAACACTGGAAGAAAATAGACGCTTAAAAATAGACCAATGTAACCCGTATGGAATTCAAGAAAAATTAAATAAACTGAAGTTAGCAATATAATCTCTGTTGCTTACGAGATTTTCACTAAGTAAAAATCAGGCTCTCAAATCAAAACCTTACAAGGAAGGAGCCCACTTGTTATTCACAGATGTTCACGCCGGTTTATATTTCGTATGCTTATGCTGTTACCACAACCTCACAAACAATTCATCGTTGTGTGCCCTCATACTAACTGTTGCGACCTGATAAACACCTAAGGAACGATTGTGTTGTTGTGCATCGCAACTGAACGGCTCTTCAGATATCACGGATCTGTGTTCATGTCATTGACATCGCTTTCACGTATAATCCGTGTAAGACGCTGAAGATTACTTGATAAAAACATTAAACCGTGGAAACATGTAGAGTGTTACTGAGGCAAAACTTGAAGGCATTTTTGCAGTGCACACAAACCAACATAACGTTACATTTCCCACTAAACTCTTACTCTTGATCACCTCGTAATTTGCAACAATTAAAGGCAGAAATTTGCGGTAATAGTCATATTCGTCTAACGCAATCAAAAAATAATAATGATACACATACACTGCCTACCTGATTTGGAAATACCTTTACTCAACAATCAACAGATGCACTTGCGCGATAACTTGCAACACGGGCGTGTGTTGTCTCTTGAACCCTTTAAAAAACCGCCGAGGAAAGGCATTCAGGTTCAAGCGGTTAAAATAGGTTCAGCCAATTTTGTCCGTGGGTTCATAATTAGAATCAGAACCAGGTGGGCCAGACGTCAAAATATGACCTAGATTCTCGCGCTAGATGTAAATGCCCTGGCGGATCGTCTATAAATGCCAACACCTCTGCAGACATTATGATCGGTCGGCCGGGCATGAACGGGAGGAAGATCACAGGGGCGATAACAGAGATGCAGGCCATAAGTGTACTTAGAGTATTCACATGAAGCCGATCTCAAATACAAACCGGCACTCGGTGAAGGCTTCAAATTTCTTCGGGTGCCCAGGACAACTTTCCGAACACAGAACAAGGCGCCTTTGGACGCTGAGTGCCGTAAGTAGCGGCAACAAGCGCCGAGGAGGCGAAAACCTTGCGGATGAAAAGTATAACCCAGGTATACCTGCGTAATTATTCGGAGAAGAGAGCAGAGAAGAACACCGCACATTCGAAGCCTTGGAATTCGAAGTCGCCGTAGAATTATTATCTGTTGACCCGTCTAGCCTCGGTGCACCCCTAATTTGATGCTTTTGAAAAGTGTTCAAGTGCTTGCCTGCAAGCTGACTCAGCCCTATTAACAAGCTTTTCCGTATTCAGCAGTTAACTTGACCTAAAGGACCGTCGATATTGGTGCCCGGATAAACCTGGCTCACAAAAAACCTCCGGCACTGAGATCGTGGTAGACGAGTATTCTAAATCCCGAGCTAACTTCGAGGCGCTGGGAAGCAGTTGGAATTGATTTTTTCGTTAAACAAAGCTCGTACACTTCAGTCGTTCTCTCTGGCACCATTTTTGAAGCTTCGTGTAATGCAGCGTGAGCCCAATTTATACTGCGCGGGGCTGACCCACATTTTCCTGGCGTTGTCCATCGTTAACTCTCATATAAACCATCGAACGACTCTCCTGTAGCTACCACTTCATGCATCTTTTACTGATGAGTGACTTTGACGCACACAAGGCCCCCGTGGATGGAGTACCTGAGTATCGAATATGGGGGACATTTTGCTTCGGTGCTAACTAAAGTCTTCCAGCCGAGCGCTTGAAATCAACATGTTGTCACACCCACCAGAAAACAGTCACAACAGTTACCACCGCACCCTAGAGCCGATTTTCATCATAGTAAACAATTATTTGCTCAAGTGTTAATTAGGTCTCCACTTGGACATTGTGACTACTTTTGCTGACAATCGGTTTCCTCCGCTATTGTGCCTGGATCCCGGAAACCAAGACACGGTTATGAAACTTCTGTCGTGCAGAAATCTCTGGATTAAGCATATTCATTCCCTGGCATTAAGTAAAACAAGCTTCACTGCAGAAGATATAGGGGACCATTGTCCAGAAACTTCACGAAGCTGATGTGGTGCTTGTCGCAGAAACACCAGGGCATGGCCTAACGGACCAGAAACTATCAATAGCGACGCGGTGACTTTTGGTAATAATGTCCCATCGTCCAGAAAATTCACGAAGCTGATGTGGTGCTTGCCTCAGAAACACCAGGGCATGGCGGAACTGATCAGAAACTATCAATAGCAACGCGGTGACTTTTGGTAATAATGTCCCAATTACTCTTCGACAGACTGCAGCTTATGACTACAGTTTATGATCTGAAAACTCGTAAAACTCGGAACAGTTAAAGCTCTGAATTACATCAATAAAAAATACGAAAACACTCTACCGTACTGAACCTTACTCGGGAGAGCGAAAATGGTACTAATTAAGTACATCAGACGCCGAAATGCATTCCTTTTGGGAACGGAATTTCGGAACCCACGAACGACCCATAAGCCATAACTGAAACGAAAACGGGACGACATTCAACCTTGCAGGCCGCCCGAAGCCACCCTATTCATCAATTGTTGACGATCCACAATTGCATGCAGCCTCCAGCCAGCTTGATATTCACGAAGGAGGATTTTTGCGCTTCTTTACAAGAAAACCATTCAAAGCTTCTGGTCGGAATGAGATTTATCCAAGGATTCCAAACGAAACCTCGCTCAGCGTGTGACGCACTTTTACCTGGTTCCTTTGATCGCTGGAATAGGATGCCCATTCTGCCTAGAAAGGAGCGATTTCCATGCCAGCTCACATGTCCGGCAACTGCACACCACTCGCAGCTCAGGCCTATTAGCTTCGGCAACATGCCATAGACTCCCAGAAGGGAGCCATTTTTAATGACGTCTCTATGAAAAACTGGTGTACATTATGCCATACAGAAGAGCTGGTACTTGTAGACAGATCAACACAAACGAGAAAAACCAGTCATACCGGACTCCATATTTTCTGTCTTCCGGAAGTATCTGATAAAACTCCACAGGTTTCATTGCACCGCAAACTAAAGTTTTGCAGCATTGTGTCCCTCAGCCGAGAACTTACACTTTGATGCTCTACTAATTATGCCTTCAGGTGATACGGTATTCGCTGCACGATAAGAATAAACGCAACCCGGGCGGAATGGGCGAAGGTCCTGTTTTTGTGTGAATCCGTGGAAGCGCGACATAAGTTAGACCTGTATTTGAGTACAAATTGTCGGTGTGCTTTCCTTCCATTAGCGTCAGTAAAATGCTCCAAGTCGGTTGAAGTGTTTAAGTGGCAAAAGTTTGTTTGCACGACAGTGGAATCATACGGGAATCAACGCTAACATGGTGTCTTCTGAGGTGCACGAGTTCCACGGGTTGGTTTTATTTTTCGTCATCAAAGTAGTCACACTGGAGGAAAACACGAGGATACCGTGTTCTCTCTGACTCCGGTCACGTCACACAAACGAAAGATTAAGAATCAAAGACTCAGAGACTCTCAGAGCATACTTGAAGGACAAACGACCTCACACCTTTAAGGTTTCGAGGCGCATTTTCGTTAACAACAACACCACTTGGTAAATCAGAAGGTGAGAAAGAGACACTAATAAAACCTGTGTTTTGAGGGCGTGAGGTTACAACAACCAGGTGCACCTTAATCAATTCCAATATAATACAAAAAATAGAAAGGTTCAAACGAAGGACTTATCATTTTGAGTGTAAGTCGTAATAGTTTCACCGAGTTCCTTTGGGTGCAGGTAGTCGTGTTTCTTCTGGCAGATTCCCTGCTACACAATCCTGGTTGTCCGTATTACTTGGTGGTTGAAACGGCCTGTGTTCCAACGCGCGAGTGATGCGTGATTGTGTGCTTGTTTGTGTTCTGTCCTAATATATGGGTCTTGCAATGAGTGGGACGCGGAAGTTGTGTTCTTGTTTGTGTTCTGTCCTAATACATGGGTCTTGCAATGAGTGGGACGCGGAAGCAACGTGAAATCACCTGGTATCGTTCAAAAGCCACGGTACGGGAGTTGACATACTGTCGTATTCATGTCACGATTTTGACGCACGATTGCGAGACAGACAAACTGGAAGGGAGGCAGTAGATGCCTGTTGGAAATTGATTAGAGGAGTAATTAAGCAGAAGGGTAAATGTTACAGATGCTCCCTCCTTTAGAGAGGGATCATATAGCCTCTGTCATCGGTGCAGACAAGTTACATCTTGTCTCATAACGCACGTTGTGGGATGGGGAACAAAAGAAAGCACGAGGGAGACAGTGAATGTGGACGTACTAATCAGATTGAGCAACCGCTACACGTACAATTGGGTAATTAAATTAGTATGATAAGCGCCAAATATTCCGGGCGATGAAACCGAAAGATCCGAACACCTGACCAATTAGACTTTTACCGCAGCTGCAAATTTAAAAATGCCAGGATAAGGATCTTTGCATACACACCAATCATCAGGAGACAAATTTTGTACGAAAGCTTATGATCTCCAGTCAAGAAAGAAGCAGGAAGATGGAGCCAGATAGCGAACTGCTTTCAACTTTTGTTCATTCTTCCCATTGTTGTCTTCTTTATGTTCCTTCCATCTCCACTATTTCATTTTGTTTAAAGCCCTTTCACCTGCTTTCAAGTTCATTCTTCCCATTGTTGTCTTCTTTATGTTCCTTCCATCTCCACTATTTCATTTTGTTTAAAGCCCTTTCACTCGTATCGGTGTATTCCACTCACATTTTCTATTTCTAGGTTTTTTCTGAAGTCCCTTGCGTAAAACCGCACGCTTTCCCATGGAGAGCAACATCAGAGATGCGACCTCTCTCCATATAACCACTGTGAGTGTTATGATCTTTCAGATGAAAAGTTGACGGTACTTGCTATCGCTCACTTTGAGCGATTTTCTGAAACCGGGTTTTTCAAACCTCAACAAAAAATTACACAGTCCTACCTCATTGGGCAACGGCTTTCATCATTGTCTGGGGAAATCAGTTCATCAGTAGAGTTAATATATGAGCACCATGGCAACAATTCATGTGTAAGAACTTGAAAGCTTAAAAGTTCTGAGTGCTCCCGCAGGTATTCAGCGAGAATCATCGCGAACTTATTGCTTTGCCAAAGCTTCAGGGATAGTGATTTTCAGCAGAGCTCCGTTTTCTTCAAGTACACAAGGGGGATATAATGCAATTATTTTCGATAAAATCTGAAGAAAGGCAAATCTTACAAATGTAAAAAAGCAATGCCTGAGAAACAGACACGCCATTTAGGAGCACAAAAATACATTCAGGGTGTTAATAAACCTGGATAGCCACGGTCCCTCATGGGTTGGGTGAGCGAGCATATTTCAGTGGTGATCGCTTTGGCTTCCAGTCATGTAACTCGACGGACGGTCCGGGAACGGCTAAGTAACACGCAACAATATCATTGGACTCTTTGATGGGGGTTGTTGTAGTGAGTTGTGTTGAGTAAACGCGCCACACACGCCTGTCACTGGCTTCATTCGGCGGCCTATTGTTAGACGCCCGCCTCAAGTCGCTGTGAAGCCATAATGTGAACGGAAGATTTTTTACAATCTCAGCATTTAACAGTATTCTTTTGAACCCTTAAGATCTCCCCAGGCAGTGGCAGTTGTATTAATCTATTTTAGGAGCACTCAAGGTCAACTTAGGGCGCGGTATTCACATTTTTAATACCTGTCATCGCTCAACTTGCTTTCTTCGTGAAGGGGGCGGGCAACTTTGTGGAAAAGCTCGTTGTCTGAAGTGACTTATACCGTGCTGGATTTGAAAATTCTTCGGAACTAGGAAGTAGTGTGAAGCGAGCATTGGCCGCGGAAAATATCTGTGAACATTCAGTCGACTTCCTTGGGGGAGAGTTACAGGCAATCGCGCATGATAGGAGTTCGTTCCAAATACTTTGGCTATGGGGCGTGGAAAATAAGGGTGGCGCAGCAAGCTCTGTGAATATACATGTTCTTGGCAACCTAGAGGCTCATCAGTGTAGAGTTTTGTGTAACGTTGTATGAATACTGTGCGGTCCGAACTCTTCCACTGTGGCGATGCTAGTAGAAAAACCTACACCGCAATTTCATAAAAAGCATTGAAGACGTGATATTATTCAACTCTAAATGACTACATTAAATTGAGTACGACAGCTGATCAAATAAACGCAAATGAACACAAATTCTGCCCGCAAAACTATCCAGAGAATCATCCCATCCGGTCATTTTTAGTGCCCAATATTCAATCGGTCGTCAGGTGCAGAATTTAAGTCCATCTAGTCCGGGGGCAACAGTTTCAGGTCAATGCACGTACGACAGACGTACAGACCTAATTTTCACTCCGGTTTTTTACCCCATGTAGATATTATTTTAAAAGTTTGTGTTGCATCGAGAACCTCCACAACTTGATAATGTGTGGACGAAAGCATTTTCGGGCCTTTCATCCGAGCTACATCATCCAGTCCCTCTGCGGCCAAACTTGTCCATTTGCCTATTTCGAGTTCAATCAAGCATCTAAGACTAATAGTCTATCAAATCTCCCAAATCATCATGTGTCGTAATACCACTAGCTACTGCATTTTCTCCAACGTGTACAAGTGTTCCCAGGTCTACTCTGGACTCCCAAGCAAAGATCTTGCTAGCACTCTTTTACCGTCTGCAACTGTTATCTTGCTAGAGTAAGACAATCTTCCTCGCCCCTCTTTCATCGTCCCGCTTAGTCCCTGTAGCCTGGGAGTTTGTGACCTGTTTATCCTGACCAAGAGTGCTTTGTGCTTCAGAGCTTAGCAGTTACAGTTTCGCCGGCAATACCTTGACCGCATTCTGCTTCTTAAATAAAACTACATGGACTACACACCCACTTGCACAGTTTCATTCTTTCCCGGTCCATATTGTATACTCTTCATGATATTTATTCAATTTCCGAAACCCATTTGCTGACAGCTCAAAAACGAAGTTGCTTCCGCAGCCCTATGTCTCATCTGTCATTAAACCCATTATTACAACCTGGCAAGCGAAGCTATATTATTTGCTTTCACCTACTCGGCTCGAAGACCCGATTGGGATCAGACATGTCTATCATGATGATGCAAACCAACAGGTCCTTACACTAGAGCGCACTGGTGAGACCTAAAGGGCATAGTAAACATTCCGCGTTCTCTTTGAGGGACAGAAACGGAGAACCGACGAATGAGCCAACAGTGGTATCAGATTAGAAATAACAAATGTCAATAAGAAATGGACAAGTAAATGTAAAAGCCTCACTAAATTGGGGGTCCAATAATCCCACTACACGAAATGTTGTGCAGTAATCGTACTCGGCGGCGAAGAATATATCCAGAGCAAGAAGGATATTCTCCACTGATAGTTCGAGTGTTAGAAGTAGATTCCACGGTAGGAAGTTATCACAGCTGGAAATTGTCGCAAGGAGTTATTGTGACGTTCAACAGTTCATACACAAACACAACAATCCAATCCCACGACTTCAGCAAACAGCAATCAGTTCAATCGGATGCAATTTCACTGACTTAGTAAAAAGCAGGGAAGTCGCGCCAAGAAATCGTGTATTTCACCATTTTTGATTTTCAATGTATTTATTGGTACAATAAAACAAAATGTCATGATACCTGTACAGTGTTTACAAATTGCAATTCAAGTTTATATGAAGAGAGTAGAAAATGGGGAAAATGTAACATTGATTTGCAAAACACCACAGTACTCCCCTCTAGAGCGTTAGGAATGATAAGTGAATGATGCTCGATAGTGGTAAGATGTTTTATGGGGTGTAACCTGCAAAACGAACGGGTTCTTGCTGGTACGAACAGTACGGGTGTGCTTCAGAATAGGCAACGGTTGTTCGTCGGCAGGCTGAGATATTGGGTCAGGTTTTTTGGGATCACTGTACAGGGCGGCTGGGGTCGTGCATGACTGTCGACTTGAGCAGGTGGGTCGGGGTTCGAATCATCTGCATATGCGACTTTCAATCTGTCGATACTCACGGAATCTGGTTTGCCGTTCTTCTCAATTGTAAAGTACTTGTCCTTCCGCGAAATGACTTTGAACGGACCATCGTAAGGATACTGTAATGGTCGTTTGACGCTGTCAACGCGGACAAAACGTATGCATGAAGATAAACCAGGATTCCCTTGCGTGAGTCGACTTGACTTGCGAGTATCAGCTAGACGTATGGTTTGCATATGATCCTGCAGTCGTGAAACATACGTTGATGGTGAGAAATCATCAATCGATATTGAGGCAGCAACCATTTCTCCAGAAAGACGCAACGTTTGTCCGTAGACTAGTTCAGCTGGAGTGTATCCGATATCCTCTTTCACGGTGTTTCGTATTCCAAGAAGTATTACTGGAATTGCTTCAGACCAAAACTGGGATAATGACTTGGCCATTATCGCGGCTTTGAGTTGTCGATGGAGGCGTTCGACTAAACCGTTGGCTGCAGGGTGATATGCTGTGGTTATGAAGTGATTGCATCCCAATAGTTGGTTGAGATCACGGAATAAGGAACAAGTAAATTGACTTCCACGGTCAGTTGTAATATTTTCCGGAAGACCAAATAGGGATATCCAGGAATCAACGAACGTTTGGGCTACCGTTTCAGATGAACAGTCTCGCATGGGGGTTGCTTGCGGCCATCGTGTGAAACGATCAACAATAGTCACTACATACGAGTAATCGTTGGACTGTGATAATGGACCAACGATATCCACATGCACATGCTGGAAGCGACCTGAAGGAAGTCTGAAGTTTCCGTGGGGCGTAATTGTGTGCTTGGTGACTTTGCTCATTTGGCATGTCTTGCACTGTTTTGTCCATTGGCGAATTTCCTTCTGCATACCAGGCCACAAAAAAGTTCACAAATTAAACGGGTTGTGGATCGGATGCTCGGGTGTGAAATGGAGTGAAAATGCAAAAACACAGATTGACGATGATTCCGGGGAACAAACGGACGTGGTTTGCCAGTGGACATATCGCACATGACTTTAGAATCACAGTTGAGAAGCGGCATATCGGCAAACTTCAACGAAGGATGCGAAATAAGTCCCTGCAATTCTTCGTCGTGTTTCTGACTTTCGGATATAAGTTGCAGATCGAATGGCGTTCGTGCTATTTGGTCGACATGAGCACGCGACAAGGCATCGGCAACTAAATTACTATGACCAGTGATGTGACGGATGTCACTAGTAAACTGGCTTATTTAGTCTAACTGTCTGGTTTCCCTCGGGGAATATCGATCGGACGTTGCATTGAGCGCGAAAGTGAGCGGTTTATGATCTGTAAGAATCACAAAATGTCGGCTTTCCAGAATATGTCGGAGGTGGCGTACAGCTAAGTAAATAGCTAGAAGCTCCCGGCCGAATGTGCTATATCTCGTTTGTGCTGGCTGTAGTCGGTGCGAGAAAAATGATAGAGGTTGCATTTCACCGTCGACCTCTTGTTGCAAAACTCCACCAACTGCTGTTTGTGGGCACCAGTGACCAGGAACAGTGGTGTGTTAGGATCAGGGTTAATGTGTGCTAAGCTAACTGCCTGGTTTAGCACTTCCTTCACCGTTTCGAAAGACTTGATAGCCTCGGAGAATCATCAGGAGACAAATTTTGTACGAAAGCTTATGATCTCCAGTCAAGAAAGAAGCAGGAAGATGGAGCCAGATAGCGAACTGCTTTCAACTTTTGTTCATTCTTCCCATTGTTGTCTTCTTTATGTTCCTTCCATCTCCACTATTTCATTTTGTTTAAAGCCCTTTCACTCGTATCGGTGTATTCCACTCACATTTTCTATTTCTAGGTTTTTTCTGAAGTCCCTTGCGTAAAACCGCACGCTTTCCCATGGAGAGCAACATCAGAGATGCGACCTCTCTCCATATAACCACTGTGAGTGTTATGATCTTTCAGATGAAAAGTTGACGGTACTTGCTATCGCTCACTTTGAGCGATTTTCTGAAACCGGGTTTTTCAAACCTCAACAAAAAATTACACAGTCCTACCTCATTGGGCAACGGCTTTCATCATTGTCTGGGGAAATCAGTTCATCAGTAGAGTTAATATATGAGCACCATGGCAACAATTCATGTGTAAGAACTTGAAAGCTTAAAAGTTCTGAGTGCTCCCGCAGGTATTCAGCGAGAATCATCGCGAACTTATTGCTTTGCCAAAGCTTCAGGGATAGTGATTTTCAGCAGAGCTCCGTTTTCTTCAAGTACACAAGGGGGATATAATGCAATTATTTTCGATAAAATCTGAAGAAAGGCAAATCTTACAAATGTAAAAAAGCAATGCCTGAGAAACAGACACGCCATTTAGGAGCACAAAAATACATTCAGGGTGTTAATAAACCTGGATAGCCACGGTCCCTCATGGGTTGGGTGAGCGAGCATATTTCAGTGGTGATCGCTTTGGCTTCCAGTCATGTAACTCGACGGACGGTCCGGGAACGGCTAAGTAACACGCAACAATATCATTGGACTCTTTGATGGGGGTTGTTGTAGTGAGTTGTGTTGAGTAAACGCGCCACACACGCCTGTCACTGGCTTCATTCGGCGGCCTATTGTTAGACGCCCGCCTCAAGTCGCTGTGAAGCCATAATGTGAACGGAAGATTTTTTACAATCTCAGCATTTAACAGTATTCTTTTGAACCCTTAAGATCTCCCCAGGCAGTGGCAGTTGTATTAATCTATTTTAGGAGCACTCAAGGTCAACTTAGGGCGCGGTATTCACATTTTTAATACCTGTCATCGCTCAACTTGCTTTCTTCGTGAAGGGGGCGGGCAACTTTGTGGAAAAGCTCGTTGTCTGAAGTGACTTATACCGTGCTGGATTTGAAAATTCTTCGGAACTAGGAAGTAGTGTGAAGCGAGCATTGGCCGCGGAAAATATCTGTGAAAATTCAGTCGACTTCCTTGGGGGAGAGTTACAGGCAATCGCGCATGATAGGAGTTCGTTCCAAATACTTTGGCTATGGGGCGTGGAAAATAAGGGTGGCGCAGCAAGCTCTGTGAATATACATGTTCTTGGCAACCTAGAGGCTCATCAGTGTAGAGTTTTGTGTAACGTTGTATGAATACTGTGCGGTCCGAACTCTTCCACTGTGGCGATGCTAGTAGAAAAACCTACACCGCAATTTCATAAAAAGCATTGAAGACGTGATATTATTCAACTCTAAATGACTACATTAAATTGAGTACGACAGCTGATCAAATAAACGCAAATGAACACAAATTCTGCCCGCAAAACTATCCAGAGAATCATCCCATCCGGTCATTTTTAGTGCCCAATATTCAATCGGTCGTCAGGTGCAGAATTTAAGTCCATCTAGTCCGGGGGCAACAGTTTCAGGTCAATGCACGTACGACAGACGTACAGACCCGCCATAATATTTCACGCCGGTTTTTACCCCAATGTAGATATTATTTTAAAAGTTTGTGTTGCATCGAGAACCTCCACAACTTGATAATGTGTGGACGAAAGCATTTTCGGGCCTTTCATCCGAGCTACATCATCCAGTCCCTCTGCGGCCAAACTTGTCCATTTGCCTATTTCGAGTTCAATCAAGCATCTAAGACTAATAGTCTATCAAATCTCCCAAATCATCATGTGTCGTAATACCACTAGCTACTGCATTTTCTCCAACGTGTACAAGTGTTCCCAGGTCTACTCTGGACTCCCAAGCAAAGATCTTGCTAGCACTCTTTTACCGTCTGCAACTGTTATCTTGCTAGAGTAAGACAATCTTCCTCGCCCCTCTTTCATCGTCCCGCTTAGTCCCTGTAGCCTGGGAGTTTGTGACCTGTTTATCCTGACCAAGAGTGCTTTGTGCTTCAGAGCTTAGCAGTTACAGTTTCGCCGGCAATACCTTGACCGCATTCTGCTTCTTAAATAAAACTACATGGACTACACACCCACTTGCACAGTTTCATTCTTTCCCGGTCCATATTGTATACTCTTCATGATATTTATTCAATTTCCGAAACCCATTTGCTGACAGCTCAAAAACGAAGTTGCTTCCGCAGCCCTATGTCTCATCTGTCATTAAACCCATTATTACAACTGGCAAGCGAAAGCTATATTATTTGCTTTCACCTACTCGGCTCGAAGACACGATTGGGATCAGACATGTCTATCATGATGATGCAAACCACCAGGTCCTTACACTAGAGCGCACTGGTGAGACCTAAAGGGCATAGTAAACATTCCGCGTTCTCTTTGAGGGACAGAAACGGAAAGAAATGGAAAGTAAATGTAAAAGCCTCACTAAATTGGGGGTCCAATAATCCCACTACACGAAATGTTGTGCAGTAATCGTACTCGGCGGCCAAGAATATATCCAGAGCAAGAAGGATATTCTCCACTGATAGTTCGAGTGTTAGAAGTAGATTCCACGGTAGGAAGTTATCACAGCTGGAAATTGTCGCAAGGAGTTATTGTGACGTTCAACAGTTCATACACAAACACAATAATCCAATCCCACGACTTCAGCAAACAGCAATCAGTTCAATCGGATGCAATTTCACTGACTTAGTAAAAAGCAGGGAAGTCGCGCCAAGAAATCGTGTATTTCACCATTTTTGATTTTCAATGTATTTATTGGTACAATAAAACAAAATGTCATGATACCTGTACAGTGTTTACAAATTGCAATTCAAGTTTATATGAAGAGAGTAGAAAATGGGGAAAATGTAACATTGATTTGCAAAACACCACAGTACTCCCCTCTAGAGCGTTAGGAATGATAAGTGAATGATGCTCGATAGTGGTAAGATGTTTTATGGGGTGTAACCTGCAAAACGAACGGGTTCTTGCTGGTACGAACAGTACGGGTGTGCTTCAGAATAGGCAACGGTTGTTCGTCGGCAGGCTGAGATATTGGGTCAGGTTTTTTGGGATCACTGTACAGGGCGGCTGGGGTCGTGCATGACTGTCGACTTGAGCAGGTGGGTCGGGGTTCGAATCATCTGCATATGCGACTTTCAATCTGTCGATACTCACGGAATCTGGTTTGCCGTTCTTCTCAATTGTAAAGTACTTGTCCTTCCGCGAAATGACTTTGAACGGACCATCGTAAGGATACTGTAATGGTCGTTTGACGCTGTCAACGCGGACAAAACGTATGCATGAAGATAAACCAGGATTCCCTTGCGTGAGTCGACTTGACTTGCGAGTATCAGCTAGACGTATGGTTTGCATATGATCCTGCAGTCGTGAAACATACGTTGATGGTGAGAAATCATCAATCGATATTGAGGCAGCAACCATTTCTCCAGAAAGACGCAACGTTTGTCCGTAGACTAGTTCAGCTGGAGTGTATCCGATATCCTCTTTCACGGTGTTTCGTATTCCAAGAAGTATTACTGGAATTGCTTCAGACCAAAACTGGGATAATGACTTGGCCATTATCGCGGCTTTGAGTTGTCGATGGAGGCGTTCGACTAAACCGTTGGCTGCAGGGTGATATGCTGTGGTTATGAAGTGATTGCATCCCAATAGTTGGTTGAGATCACGGAATAAGGAACAAGTAAATTGACTTCCACGGTCAGTTGTAATATTTTCCGGAAGACCAAATAGGGATATCCAGGAATCAACGAACGTTTGGGCTACCGTTTCAGATGAACAGTCTCGCATGGGGGTTGCTTGCGGCCATCGTGTGAAACGATCAACAATAGTCACTACATACGAGTAATCGTTGGACTGTGATAATGGACCAACGATATCCACATGCACATGCTGGAAGCGACCTGAAGGAAGTCTGAAGTTTCCGTGGGGCGTAATTGTGTGCTTGGTGACTTTGCTCATTTGGCATGTCTTGCACTGTTTTGTCCATTGGCGAATTTCCTTCTGCATACCAGGCCACAAAAAAGTTCACAAATTAAACGGGTTGTGGATCGGATGCTCGGGTGTGAAATGGAGTGAAAATGCAAAAACACAGATTGACGATGATTCCGGGGAACAAACGGACGTGGTTTGCCAGTGGACATATCGCACATGACTTTAGAATCACAGTTGAGAAGCGGCATATCGGCAAACTTCAACGAAGGATGCGAAATAAGTCCCTGCAATTCTTCGTCGTGTTTCTGACTTTCGGATATAAGTTGCAGATCGAATGGCGTTCGTGCTATTTGGTCGACATGAGCACGCGACAAGGCATCGGCAACTAAATTACTATGACCAGTGATGTGACGGATGTCACTAGTAAACTGGCTTATTTAGTCTAACTGTCTGGTTTCCCTCGGGGAATATCGATCGGACGTTGCATTGAGCGCGAAAGTGAGCGGTTTATGATCTGTAAGAATCACAAAATGTCGGCTTTCCAGAATATGTCGGAGGTGGCGTACAGCTAAGTAAATAGCTAGAAGCTCCCGGCCGAATGTGCTATATCTCGTTTGTGCTGGCTGTAGTCGGTGCGAGAAAAATGATAGAGGTTGCATTTCACCGTCGACCTCTTGTTGCAAAACTCCACCAACTGCTGTTTGTGGGCACCAGTGACCAGGAACAGTGGTGTGTTAGGATCAGGGTTAATGTGTGCTAAGCTAACTGCCTGGTTTAGCACTTCCTTCACCGTTTCGAAAGACTTGATAGCCTCGGAGGTGAGTGTGATGTTGCGAGTTTTTCGTCGTAGTAGGTCGGTGAGAGGTTGAACAACCTTGGCACAGTCTGGGATAAAGCGACGGTAATAGTTAATAAGGCCAAGAAAACGCCGTAGCTTTTTGATACTGTCCGGGGCAGGATAGTCCAGAATAGCAGATACTTTTGATGGCACAGTACGGATGCCGTTTGAGTCAACAATGTGTCCTAGTATTTCTAGTGACGGTACACCAAACTGACATTTGCTGCTATTGATGATTATACCATACTGCTGGAAACGTTCGAAAACTTGCTTAAGATGAACAAGATGTTCGTCTTCAGAGCGGCTGGCGATCAGAACATCGTCAATGTAGGCGTAGACGAAGTCTAATCCGCGAAGTACTTGATCCATGAATCGTTGAAAAGTTTGGGCTGCATTTCTGAGTCCAAATGGCATGCGAACGAATTCATATAGACCAAATGGTGTAGTGATCGCAGTCTTTGGGATATCTTCAGTAGCGACAGGGATCTGATGATAAGCCCTGACTAGATCTAACTTGCTGAACACAGACTTGCCATGAAGCATAAGAGCAAAGTCGTGCAGATGCGGCATCGGATACTTGTCCGGGATTGTGACGCGATTTAGTGCGCGATAGTCGCCACATGGTCTCCAATCTCCTGCGGACTTTTTTGGGACCATGTGTAGTGGTGATGACCAGGGACTACATGATGGTCGAATGATACCCAATTGCAGTAAGTGCTGGAATTCAGCCTTAGCAATAACTAACTTCTCGGGTGTTAAACGGCGAGGACGAGAAGTGGTTGGAGGACCTCTGGTTGAGATATGATGAAAAACATCGTGTTTGGCAGCAACGGTCTTAGGAGCAGGTTGCAGGATCTCGGGATATTGGCGGAGAAGGGCAGCGAACCGGTTATCTGGCAAAGCGGGACGAATTCCAATAGAATTAATGGAAGAGGCTTTGCCACTGATGGATAAGGTGGTCGCATTGTCGAGTAACTGCCGTCGACGGAGATCAACTGCGAGACCGAACGATGTGAGAAAATCCATACCGATGATGGGGTTTTTAACATCGGCCACTGTGAAAACCCAGGGAAATTGACGACGTAGACCTAAGTCGAGTGTCAGGAGCTTTTCACCATAGGTTTTTATGTTCGTCCCGTTGGCAGCCTGCAAAGTATATGCCACTGGCTGGAGGTTTCGCTTGCGTGGAGGAGGAGGAATCACGCTAACCTCAGCACCTGTATCAATGAGAAAGTTCAATGATGTGGATCGGTCATATACAAAAAACAGGCGACATGGGGTAGAGCCGGTTGCAGTGGTCGCCATTACTGGCCGGCCATGGAGTTTCCCGATTTCGCTGCTTGACTGACGAACGTACAAGGTCTAGTGCACCGAACAGCGCGTTCGCCGAAACGACGATGGTAGTAGCACATGCCGGGCTGGTCGTTGGGCTTGGAAGTGCGACTGTTGGAGCGAGATCTAGAACGTCGGTGTTGGGGCGGACGACTAATCAGCTTCGTTACGTTGTTGAGTTGGAGAGATAGCTCGGCAAACTGAGCTTTGATCGAGCTGAGTTCGAGTTCGAGATTGAACATGGAGGTGGTCGGTTGTTGTAGTTTAGAATCAACGAATTGTCTGCAGGTTTCGTGAACGTGGTCGACGACCTCGGCGAGTTTTTCCAAAGACGAATCCTTCTCGATGACCGAGATGAATTTTCGAACCTCTACAGGAAGGCTTTGTTGCCAAACCTCCTTCAAAACAACGTCGTTCACCGGATATTTACCTTGCAGCTGCATCATGTGGCGTAGATGCTGCAACGGAGATTTATCACCAACGTCGACACCGGGAAGAAGTTTCCGTAAGTTCTGCTCATCGCCGACAGCGGCGCGAGAAATGATGGCTGATTTCAGAACATCGTGCGGATCGGTAGGCGGACGACTGTATATCAAATCAGATACTTCACGAGCGATAAAATCTGGCAAACATCCTACCACGTGATTATACCGGCTATTTTGGGAGGTGATGCGTCGAGATTCGAATATAGCCTGGAGCTGAGCGAACCAGAGACGAGCGGGGGCACGAGAACCGAATTCTGGCAAGTTAACATATATAACGTTGTCAACCTCATGTGCTTGCGTTTCTTCAGAGGCCATGATAATGAAATAAATGCGTGGAGAAAAATCGGAGTGAAGGAAAGCTATGGGAGTACTACAGAGTAGATGAAAATAAAAAATAGGGCTCACCAATTATGTAGCGGGCAGGGACCTAATTATGCGTGTTTAATAAAATACACAAGCAAAATATCAGATTAGAAATAACAAATGTCAATAAGAAATGGACAAGTAAATGTAAAAGCCTCACTAAATTGGGGGTCCAATAATCCCACTACACGAAATGTTGTGCAGTAATCGTACTCGGCGGCGAAGAATATATCCAGAGCAAGAAGGATATTCTCCACTGATAGTTCGAGTGTTAGAAGTAGATTCCACGGTAGGAAGTTATCACAGCTGGAAATTGTCGCAAGGAGTTATTGT
>NW_008751770.1:703918-737116 GCF_000715545.1 Opisthorchis viverrini | reverse complement strand
TATTAGACATTTATTTATGCGAATCCTCGCGCTGGCGAGCATACTGCCCCGCGCTGAGAACATAAAGAGCAGTGCTACACCCTTTTTCACTTGTGCCTTTCAGGTGAACCACAGCCACTTACCGACAAGAACAAAACCGGCCCGGGAAACTTGGGCAGAAGCCTCGATCCTGTGTATCAATCCGTGAATCCTTGAATCCGTGTTAACCCACCATCACAGGTCATCTCAAGGACAAAGGAAGTGTCAATTCAAAAAGTCACGTTTAGGCTAATTTGATTAAAAGCATAAAGTTACAAGAAGCACAGAATATACTGAAAAAATTTTGCGGCTGGTGAATTAGGTATATAAACCTCCGTTGGCGATGCAAGTGAAGAACCGACTTCTCTGTCTTTGACAGAGCGCTTGTTAAAAATTAGCATATCTGACAAGTAGCCTCGAAATTGTTAAGGACAAAAAAGAGGAGATTTCTTTACCACTACGAGCACGTATTGTGCTATGAGGACGGAGAATATTATCTTTTGTTCTAGTGAGGTCACGAAGCAGGAGTGTCTCGTTACATTGTCGCAGAGCTTATAAACCAAATTAACGTTCTGTTCACTATTAAAATCCTACGGAGCCTTTTATGAACTCCCCACAGGTAAAAAAATGACGAGCCAAAAAGTTGTGGTAATAGTGATATTCATCTTGGTGCATTCGGAAAATGAATTACTGCGTAGTTTCACTTGCTAGGGTTAAGACTAGGATGCAGACCTGCATTGTGTCCCCTGCTTCCTTCGCAAGAAAACGGACTCCTCACAATTGCTCAGCGATAACCACAACATCTTACAGGAATCTCCTACTGACCTACTGCTATACATCTGCCGTGACCCTAAAGGCATGATTGAACAGACTCCTCTTTCTTTTCTGGGGATTCCAGCATACTGAGTGATGGGGTAGTTGCTCAACCGAAGCGGCAACGCCCGGACAATACGCGCACTCTATAAAATGACACACCGACGCTTACGTCATCTTCTGAGAAGAATGAAACACAAAATGAGCTACTGAAACGGTTACATATGGACTTTGCGGGTCCAATCGACGGCCTATATTAGCTGATAATCGTAGACGCCTTCACGAAGTGGCCAGACGTTTTTTGCATGCGCAAGGCATCTACCGAAGCTACCATTGCCAGACTACAGGAAATATTCAGCTGTTTCGGGTTACCTGATACAACAGTGACGGACAATGCTACGCAGTTCACTTCAGCTTTTTTAATGACTTCTGGTGTTCGGACCACGCTGGTGCATATCCGGTCACTTGGGAGGGAAGTGAAGGCATTGTTTGACGCATTGTGCCCCCGAAAGCCAGAGGACAACTCAACGGCAAATTTAGCTCTGGACGTACTTTTGGAAGTGGAGATTCCGTCCTTTTCTGAGACTACTAAGCGAATTGCCCGAGTTCAGGAGCCATATTACGACGAAGAGGGCACGTTGACTATGAAGTAGATGTTGGCGGAACCTGAACTCGGTATGCTAAGCAAATTCGATATTGCATACTACCCGATATAATACAAGAAAGAAAAGCGAATTTACCGTTAGACATCCCACACAAAATGTTCGGCATGCAACTGAAAAATTAGTCAACGGAACCGAAGATTGGCGTCAACCCATCTCCGTTGCAAAGAAGGACTGGACGACGAAGAATTCCCGTAAAACGGTTGCAGATAAATCCCAAGATGGGAACCTACGATCTATCTCCGAAAGGGAAAAGTGTCAGGACGCGCGCAGACATGGGAAAAGGACATGCGCAGAGAGTGACGCATCCCCAAGGTCATCGTAGGTACGGCACGTTCGGAAAGCATGTGCTTTGGTGGAGCTCACCAAACACGGCTTAGCAACAGAAGACCAGTGGAGTGGGGCTGAAATTGTTCACGATCGGAACACCTCCATGGACTGTACAAGACGAACAAGTGAATGACCATATTTGGCCATTTAGTCATCCTGTATATTTACATGGAAGCTCTGTATGTTTTGTCCTGACAATATAGCCGTGTCCAGGATTCTCTGTCTTCTCTTTGTCGCGCAGTCTGGCAGGCTTAATGCAGGCGTAACCTATAGACGGCCACTCACAATGCAACACAAATATTTTTTGCCGACCAAGTAAACTTCTATTTTTTGATTTGTTGGCGCATGTGTTTGCTCCAAGCACCAAACGGTATTTGAAAAACAAAACTTTGATGAACGTAGCTTTAGGCTGATTCGTATTAGATTCCAGTAAAAATTACTGCCCATATTTGTTTTGCGAATTCATTCATTTATCACAGTATCAGACCCTGCATGAACTCCCCCTTTCGTAGGTGCTTCAGGTGTTATGAAAGTTCTTCAGTTTTTCTGCGTATGAATGTTTTTCACCAGAATTAAAAGATTGGTTCAGAGGAAAAAACGAATTATGAAGGAACGGAGTGATGGCTGAGTTTTCCAGGATGGGTCGGTTTTTGGCAAGTTAATTAGGAGGAAGATTATCCACAAAACGTAATCAGTTAAAGCTTGAAAGCAAGAGGACTGCTTGATGTTATCTCATCTTTGCTAGTTGAATATGAAGTTTAATAAATGCATTCGAAATATATCTGAAGTCCAGTCAATCATTCTCAGGGCTTTGGAGTCCGAACAATTCCCGTTTATTTTGAACCCGTGTAACAATACTCATGAATATTTTGGTGCCCTCAACTGGATATCGTTTTTAAAAACCTCGTTGAAAAGATTGCAGGAAAATCATAGATAAGAAAATGTTCCAACACTGAATCCACTTAGGAAAAGTTTTTATTTGATTACAGAGCAAATTTAACTTACTTCTCGAAACTTTACAATTAGAGGTCATTTCTGTAAGGGTGTCCACATTAGTATGTGTGGATGTTCAAGTATGTTCAAGTGGTTAGAGCGCGAATTTGTTGACCGGAAGGTCTGTGGTTTGAGCCCGACCTCTGCCTCTCGACTTCCCCTGTCTAGGCCTGGGTAACCTGGCAGTATCCCAGCCCTCGTGCAACCTTAGGGTGGCATGGCAGCTGAAACTGGACAGGCTATCCTACCACGACACAATTTTTGGTTAAGGGACACTAGCTGATGGCTCCATCATGACGGAAGCAACTTTTGAGGCTTTTAATTTGGTTAGAGTTGGGATTACGCGAGCGCATTGAAAATGGCCGCTGTATTACAAAGCATTTTTGAACCTCCAAATGCTACTGGATACACGTTTTTCGAAATCACTCAACACAATTGCCGAGTTCAGTGAATTTTTAATTTTGTTGATCGTACGGAATTCAGGCTCGTTTTTTTTCTGGATGTAGCGAAATACGGGGCGGTGCGAATTGATACTAAGGTCACCCTGAACCTGGTAAAATAACAAGGCAGTCAACCAATTAAGCAAACGTTTTCGATTTGCCTAAGTGATTCCTAGGTTTTTAGGAATACAATTTTAAATTTCTAGAGGATGGTACACCTCAGGTCATAAACTGTGTAGAGGACAGCTTAACTAGTAAATGGACCACATGACCTTCTGCCTGGACTTAAAACAGTCCACTTATGGTCTTGATATTAAAGAAAGAGAACGATGCTTTGATGGAGCAGTCTGTTAGTATCATTACATCATCATGGTAAGTATCACAGATCCCGAACAAATTTTGTAAGCCACATGTAACACAAAGTTTCACACTGGTCTGATCAATGACTAAACCGTCCGTTTCTCCTTCAAACCCGCCAAAAGAACCTTACAACCTGAGGATGGTGGAAACGATCACTGTTAAAAAGCCACATATTTTGACGCCTGTGGATATTGCATAGCTGGCCGCCTATCATTACATAGCAAAATTTATGGACTAGTTGATTGTGCTGGAAATTTGCACTTACTAAATCTGATGGAATTTCTCGCACCTCCAGTGTAGTAATCCGGAGTATTCAGCCGAACTGCTTCCATGTTCCAACTAGAATATTTGACCTGCATTATAGTCTAGTGTGGTCACATTCTTTACTCTTAAGAATGAATATCCGATTATTGTAGGATCTGAATCATCATGTCATTTCCTAAGTGCATATTAATTTGTATCCACCTATCGGACCCGCGGGTACAGATCAACCTCAAATCCGCACAATTATATTGATGAAAGCTACACGTGATTTTTTATTCTATTTTTAGCTACTGATACAGACCGTCTCCAAAGAGACAAATTCAATCATGGAAGAATCCGGAGTTCGAAATACTGGTGAATTATTCTGTTCAATTTGCAACCTAAACTTAGAGTGAGTTCGATAGTGAATGAAAACTGCACAACCTCTGTCCAGGCAGTGTTTTTCTTTTTTGCACAAAGCATCTAGTACACAATGCTGCGGTCTTGGAGCTTTGCAAATATTCACAACATATTCGTAGTGTAAACCTGAGACGTCATTATACAATCATGGTTCCTTTCGCCGAATGATTTTGCGTACCATACCTTATTCTGAGTTAGTGGTTGATTTGTAGTGTTGTGAGAAAGCAATACGACTCAGCATTTTCATGCTCACTGTTAATATTGGTACCAACTCTTACATATTGCTCCAGATTTTGTGTTCTATCTCCAAGCCATTCAGCTTCACGAATATCTATTCATGCGTAGTTTCCATCCAAAATACAAAGGTTGTGCTATGCTGACGACCATATTTTTAATAGAAGAGTTGGAAAATACTAACTTATTGCCAACTTTGGTCACGCGAGCAAAATATCACCTTCATTGGTTAGCATCTTTTTAAGTGAGAGTACCAACAGGAGTTAGTCTGTTCAGCATAACCGCCGGAGAGCCGGTAGAAACAAGACCTAATCAAAAGTGATGTCACTTATGATGCTTTTTGGCTGATTTTTAAAAACAAGAGACCCCATTTTGATTTCCCTGATTCGTTGACAATTTTGGCTCAACTTCATACTGTAAGACCTCTTTTGCTATAGTTGGATACTTTGACGTCTTCCACTTGGCCAACCACTGAATATGTTAATTGTGTCTTTTGTCACTTTTCTCAGGCAGTCAGTTCTCTTATTTCAGTACCTTTTTGCGTTCGTGCTTTGACGTTTTCCACTTGGCCAACCACTGAACATGTTAGTTGTGTCTTTTGTCACTTTGCTCAGGCAGTCAGCTCTCTTATTTCAGTACCTTTTTGCGTTCGTTTAGATGGTTGTGTCTGCCCAATTTCGAACGGTCAGCTGTGTGTCAATATGTATTCAAATCACCCTCTTTTGCACAGCAGTCGTCCTGTCATGGATCGGTAGAACTAGTATTCACTTTCACTCTTACCAATGCGCATTGGTTGTACTTATCCCCGGCCACGCCTGAATTTGAAATGGGCGCCCATTTGTGACAGCTATATTCTACATTAGTCCATTAATGAGTGAAGAACGAAACTGATTTGCTACGTGAGATCGGGAGAACGCATTCGTTAATAAACGGTGCGACTGGTCTGTTTGCTTCTCTCAAGGTACAAGACCAGGCAGTCGTACCCATATAGAGAAGACCTAACAATTCCTTCGACTGTCACTTACGAACAGCTCATTCCACGTAAATACGCTAACTGTGTTGGAGAGAGTCTGGTATTACCTTGATGTTCTAAAGCGTTCCTCGTTTGTCAATGCTACTGAATGATTTATGTGGAGGGGAACTATTGTTGAAGGATCGTTAATAGGCAGCACCCGCTTGTGGGCGGGGAAAATTTCCAGTTATAACTGAAGATCACGGAAGACAATCTGCTTTTAGAAAATCTACGAAAAGCCTTTCAATATCGTATTTCATCTAGGAATAGCTCCAACCTCTATATGGTCCGCCGCTATTATTGCGGGATGAACGTTTCGGTCATTTGGTCGAAAAGTCGAGGAGTGGGTGGACTCTACCATTAGCTAATGATGCGAAGGTGAATTTCAGCAACCTGTAATTGAGTTGGTGCAACTTCACAATTTATTTTAACGACTCACCCATATGCGGTAACATTTATAACTGCAAACAAACAGCTGAACGTAACATCAGCTGCGACGTTACCAAAAAGATACGGTCAGTCACATGTGACACGGTTCAGCTGAGACGGCCCACGCGCTTCATCAAGTGGTAATACTTGATGAGACCGGGAAGAAGCGCAAAGGGACCGATGTTGGGTGACGTAGCAACATATATTTTAACGAACTGCATCTACAGATAGATTCAAAGTAGTATGGATTGGTCCCGAAGTGATGAATCAGGGAAAGTCTTTTCCCTGATAATGCAGCATTCTAGCTGAAAATCTCAGTGGTGTAGATTTTTTGGCGATAAACATTGGCCTTCACTACTGTAAGTTCATGCGCTTGATACGGGTTGATGCCTAAATGAGTAGGAGTAGGTTTAAGTCCATAGCGGCAGTCACCAGATGATGCGTGCTAGTCCGATGTGTATCTTTTCTCACGAGAACCACACAGTCTGCCTATAGCAGTGTTTGGTAAATACGTGTACGATTTGCAGAACCACAAGACCAATAACGAATGTGCCTGTTCAAAGGTCTTTAGCTTTTAGCATGTTAGACTGTGGTTTAATCTGGAAAATACTGTTAAAACTAAAACAGACGAAATCGTTGGTCTTGTGAAAAGCAATCAGGTGCACATTTCATCCTGACCAAGAATAACCAGGACGACGTAGTAGCGTTTGAAATTTAATGCCTGAAACCGGTATTTTGTGGATGGTTTCTACTGAGCTACTTCTTAGTATATCATGCGTTATAGACTCTGGGAATCCAACGAGTAGCCATATACTCATCTGAACGTTTTCAGAATTGCAAAGGGGACTGGATAATCACCAAGCCGTTGGCTTAGTAGGACTCACCAAGCAGAGAGAACCCATATTGATCGCCATGTTCTCTAATTCAGTTTTTTAGCCTTGTCTACTTTACCGCGTTTCTAATGTGTTGTGCTTCCCCGTTCAGGGATGTTCGACCATGAGTGTAATGCAGCGCACGTGGTGCTTATAATAAGGTGTACTCAGTTGTACGAGTACATAAGTACTCTGGTTTCGGTAACGAACTGACTCGTTTAAAAGCCCCCAGCAGTGCATCATGAGCTGAGACTATGCAGATTGTCACGTAATTACATATTCTCACCATGTGAACCCAAGTTCTGACATCCTTATGGTACCCCATCACTCGTCACGTGGCTACATGTGAAGCAAAAGGACATGACATAATACTAAAGTATGCAATTGAATCCTGATTGGATGAGTGCGTAACTACAGGCTGTGAAGTTTTCAGTGTGATTTTTCGTAAGCGAGAGTCTTTTTTTGTTGACAAGCCTTAGTTATGTAAAGTCATTACACTTATAGGAAGGTCATTTACAATAAAATTACTGATGTATTTGCAGACTTGACCGGAAAAGCAAGACAAACCGAAGAAAATAGGACAGTACAGCAAAATGCACTTTATAGAGCATATTTTCTTGTTCACTAAAAATATTTCGAATGTTTAGCGGATGATCTCATACACACTGCTTGGGATCAGAAAGTACATTGGACAACTTTCGTCATGTTCATAATATGGAAAAAAAGTGTTCGCTTTATGGTATCATTTACCATATGCTGGCCATTTATTGGTTACCTTTCAGCTACCCGTGTCCTTTTCTCCTGGTACAAATTGGTCACTATCGAACATTTGAGCTTATTTGTGATAGGATAAGTGTCATCTATACAAATAAAAGCCAGTGTGTTCAGTGCAAATTCCCACTTCGTGTATGACCAAGGATTACCTGATCTGTTAGAATGTGTGATGCCATTGTGTTAACGTCATTCTCTCCTAAAATACGGGGATTTGAGAAATCAATACTTGTGCTTGTGTGCCTTCTGTGCACTTGCGCGGCTATCCAGAGTGGATAAATGCTTGATCGTCGTTGGTTGCTACATTCCCACAACTTCTTTTGGTAGCGTATGCTCTCATGTTTCGGTATAACCTCCAGTTTCTGATTTTCTATTTATATTTTGCACTTTTCTAGTGGGAAGAACTATTGTTTCCGAGATGGATCTTTTTACTGTGAACTTCATTATCAGACCTTATTTTGGCGTAAGTTGGGTTTGGTTTTCCGAGTTACTTGTGAGGCGGCATCGTTAGTGGTTTTGCCATAATGTGGGTACCCAGTCAACTTTTAGAAAGTTGTCTTGGTTGAATTTATAGTCCGTCTTTTCTTACAAAATCCTTTCCAGCACGTTCTTGGTCATTGAAATTTTACACGTCAACTGTTGAGGCACATGCATTCACCTCCTGCTTTGTTGGCTGTCTGCATTGTTTTGGCAAAAGAGGCTTTTCGGTAAGCTTTTTTCGAGACAGGTTTACTTCGAGGATTAACCTCTTTAACAACATATTTAGATTCATCGACTTGCTGGCGTAAGCCCCGTCTGAATCAACGAATCCATTATCATACCTATACAAATAAGTATGTCTTTACTGTTGTCTCTACGTGCTGTTGAATTTCAATGGTCGTCTCTGAGTGGAGAGTCACGCTAGTACTCAGCAGAATTCACACGCCTGGCCTGAACATCAGGTCAAGTCGTAGCTATTCAGCCTACAATGTTGGTCAGTCTAAATTCTTCCGTCACCCGAAGACTAATCCATAGAACTGTCTTTAGGTATACATGCACCAGAATCTACGATATGCACCATGAGTGCGCCCGTCCTATTTGCGCGCATCTTTAGGTCGCTCAGTGGTAACTAATAGCAAGCAGTTTAATAGGAAATGTGAAACAGGACTTACTTGGCCTCTTCGACTAACGCGTTGTTTATGAACGCGTTTTCCTTTCAGTTACTCTCGGACTATACAAATACGTCCATAAACCACTTCATTAGCTGTTTAGCTGGGACCTTCCACGTCTAATGATCCGGTCCACTGGGACGTTTTTGCACAACACATTAGACTGTTTTCTTTAGGACGATGGAGGATCTGTCGACCGTCCTTCTTCTCATTGCAGGTGGTGCTGCGCTGTTCAGAAGCCCTGGTTCGAGCAGTTTTTCCAGTCAGGATTCCTTGAGCAAAGGGGCAAGTGAATTTTTCCAAGCATTTGCTTACATGGAACTGGTTACTGTTGTTGCTGAGATAAAAAATATCGAGTGGTAGTGAATATTCGAAATGTATTTCAACGGGAAAGGAATCACAGGTTTACCAACTTCCTCGAGGTCTTCCAGTATTAGTAAAATTAGTCCCCTAATGAAGTTGTTTAAGCAACACCGAATGTTGTCATTTGTTTCGAAAAAACACGCATTTGCAAATCCATCTGGTTTTCACGGGAGACTCAACCGAATCTATCGTCTATGAAATTCTCCAACTGAATGTGCTGTACAAAGGTCACGTCATGTTTCATTTGGCACGATATTCTATATATCACAGTACATTTTTATGAACGAAACTGCTCACAAGATTGCTGAAAAGTCTTCGACAGCCCGCAACCTGTTTTACCCTTCGTGAGTCACATCAGTTAGGTGGCGTCCCTGAGTTTCCGTCAATCTTATGTTCTACTTGAACCCAAATTGGACTGATTTCGACAAATACGCTCCCTTGCAAACCTATTTGGTTTTCACACGAGACCCAACTGAATCCCCCGTTTATGATATTCTTCAACTGAAGGGGCATATTCGTGGAAATCAGTCCAATTTTGGTTCAAGTACAAAGTAAACTTGACAGAAACTCGCAGACTGCGTCTACTGGTTACTTATTATTTATGAGGTTTATCCCAGATTACCCCTTGAGCTGATTGTTTCATATTCAGTTTATTCATCGGAATTCTTTCCCACATCTTGTCTTTTTAATCGAAACTGTCAAAATTTTCGTGTAACACGAATTTGTTCTACTGCAGCATGTGTCGAGACCTGAAGCGGGCTTTGGCTATCCACGAAGGCCCACAAAATTCTCTATAGTCACCCTTGAAGTGACATCAAGAGTAGCTGATAATCCCCCGTTTACCCTAGTCATGGACCACTCTACTTACACTCCACCTTCATTTTCCAAGAAACGCCGTCCTATGTGAACTGTTGTAATAAAATGGCAAGTTAGAAATGCAACAATATTTACCTGGACATAGAGTGTATTTTTCGTGGAACTTAGCGCATTATTTGTGAGGTTAGTACCTGAGACATGGACAGGCTAAGGCAAGTGCTGCTCTCGTGAGTGAGGCCGAAGGACCGCTATCAGCTAAGGGGAACTCAAGCTTGTCTACCATATTAGAAGTTTGATGTTTTCTAATGCTATTCAATGTACTTCAAGCCGTCTCTTCAGAGTAGTTAAACAAGTTAACGTATTTATCTTTGATTTCATGTCTGCAATAGCCCCTATATTACAATCTAGGGCATTTAGAACTGTCATGTCGTCCTGCACTTTGCAACTGGGCGGATTTATGCCTTTTGTAAGGTAAATCACTGCAAACACAAAATCTTGAATGCTGCTGGCAGTGAAGGAGATTTAAGGATTCTAATTCCATCCTAACTGGAAATCTTCAGCAATGTATTTCTCACGAAATTCTGGGCAGACTCGAACTCGCAACCTCCCGGCTATCAGTGTAAACACTTCATCTTCCGGTCACATGCGTCTGATGAGCAGTGTGAGTAGCTTGCATCTGAAGAGGATCGAGTGCCACTCATCCTTTAATCACAGGATCCACATCACATGGTAGCACATGTTGACGGAAAATCTTCGGGAGTTGGCACCTCCTATAGGAGATGTGCCGTATCCTGCAGCTACTAACCTAAACAAAACTGACCTACGTATACACCACCAGGAACCACTGGTTAGCCCATAAGCAGCTCGTTCGGATGATCTTTTGAACACCGGTTCTCCTACTTGGTCGACGTAGCAATTCCCAAAGTAGCAAGCAAGTTTCCAGGCCCAAATCGGAGTGATCTAACGAGACAGTCTATGTTTTAGAGGTTGTGGTCATACGGTGTGTGTAGGCTGTATGTGTAAAGTGTTCCCTTGAGTGTCCTTTGAACCTTTTCAAGGCGAAAGGCTGTTCGACTGAGTTACCGCTGTAGGACAAGCGAATACGGATGCCGCGTTTACTCTGGTTTTTGGATGACGGCACAGAAATCACATACCAGGACCGGTGTAAGTGCAGATGGTCAGTCATTCATGTTCTACACGTGACCCAAATAGCTCCATCGATCTGTTCCTGTTCTAGCCAATTAAAACCTGTTGCTAATGTGCTGAAATTTGATAGCTCGGGTGAGTTTATTAGTTGTTGATAGGGAGGCTGTTGATCTGTTCTCTGACCTTGGCAATTGACAAAACGTTTGCAAGTCAATTGCCAAGCTCGCCGAACAAATTAACAACCACCTGATCAACAACCAATTAAAACCAGTGTTACTCTTTTTGACCTGTAGTTTCTACTTATTATTTTAGTCTTTTTATCCACATGTATGTGTACCTATTTCAACGAAATATCAAAAAATATTGCATTACTTCGCTCAGAAATACTTTCCAGGATTATGTTGGTCAATTTAGATTTGCACCACCTGGATTCCTGTTATGAATACTGCGAGGGAAGTTGAACTCTACTAAGGATGGTCGAAAATAAGTGGCAAAATAAGGTTACTTAACGCCCCTCGTTGGTCATCTTTAAAACCTAAGTCTGTGCGAAAGTTTTCATTGGAAGATTTTTTAACTGCCTTGTTAAATTGGCCCTCTCAACAAGAGCCTGTTTTAGTTTTTCTAAGCCTCGTAAATCGGGCTTCAAACAATGTTTTTCTCAGGTGATCGGTTGGTCTGATATCGAAATGAAAATAACGGACTTGTTTCCTCAGCCGTAGCGATGGGCAGATTGTCGTGCTGAAACCTACAGTTGCTGTTCACAGAATAGGAACAGTGGTTGGTTCGGAGGTGAATACTCATATGCAAATGGCAATGGTGTTTATGATTATCTTTCTAAAGGTTTATACCGTCCCACACTTCACATATCTCCAGTTTTTCCTCATCACTGGTACGAAAATGTTCCGTTGATTATTTGGTGAGGTTAATTATGATATTTCTGCGTGAGTATTTTTGGGACCCAAGAGGTCTCTATTTAAATGTATCTCGGAAGCAAATGAGCAGGTAGCATTTACTGGGCATCCTAGGCGCTCAAATCCGAATTGAGAAACTAATTCACGTGCACTCGGCATCAGTGTTTGCATGTGACCACCATAAATCTCCGTCCACTTCGTCAAGTGCTCCGTTTTGTTTTTAGAAATTTTAACCAAAGTAATTGGACAAGGAGGCATTCTTTCTTGTTTTAGATTGAGTAGTTTGCTTATAGAGCAACTCTAGGTTACTGTGGAACAGCAAGAATCGGATGTGTTCCCTCAAGAGAATTTTGAGGTACTTTGTTTCCTTCACATGGCGCGGATAATTATTGCTATACTATCGAGTCTCCCGTTTTGGTAGCTTCAGGGTGCATAGAAGCCTAGAAGGGGCTTTTAGCCGAACTGTTGCTTTGATCGTGTGTGATCTTTCACAGATTCCGGGGATGACACCAACATTTCAAGCCCAAACAAAATGAAGCTGGTAGTGGTTTCTGCGGATTTTGAGCGGTTTCTTTAGTGTAACCTGGAGTGAAATAAATGAACTTTGTCTATATCTTCAAAAGGGGGACAGAATCTAATCACCTATCGAATTTTGGAGCTAATTAAAAGTGCAATAGCCTCTTTAAACCTCCAGATCTTCACCCAGGAATGGTTGGGATCTCCAAATATACCGTTGTTTTCGGGTTCCTCATCTGTAATCCAGTCACATCGTACCGGCACAATCTGCAGCTCAGCCAAATCTCCGAAGTTACCGTATTTTCGGGATTTTAAGGCTTATCAAGTTATTTGCGTGCATGGGAATCGATCTTTCGTCATGCATTCCGCTGCCAGGCACCTAGACACTAAAGCTAATCAGACTGTACCATCTGCTTCGCTTGGTTTGAGCTCAGCCGTGTTAAATTTCACACGATGAATCAGTTGATTCCACGCCAGTCGGAGATGACTATTCAACAGGCTAAACTTCGTAGCACCACAGATATTTGGTCGACATTTTTCAATAGGCTTATCTGTCATGATTTTCGCCAATTTATCGGCCACATATTTCGCCAAACTTGTTTCGCCCTTTGAACTCCATAGCTTCTTGAATCCAATCACAAAACTTCTCAAGTCCTCAATTTTCATGAGCTGACAGCAGGTGCTGGAGTTGATACGAACGAATCATCATCATCTGACGAGGATGTAGAATATCCCGATCAGGGGTAGGTTGGTGTTTTAAAAACATTGTTTGTTGAACATTGTACTGCCTTGTTGTTTTCAGTTCATTAGATGCGAAATTCCCTGAATGCTAAGGACCTGTCAAATGGGCCTTCCTCAGATTGTAATAGGAATCCGCACACTGGGCAAGACCAGCTATGAATGAAAGCAAACATTGCTTACCTACTGTAAAGCCTGGGGACTCAATTATCCATCACATCCCGCATTCTTATCTTTGAGGCTGGGATACTACTAGTGAAAAGAAGAAGGCCTTCGATGCGCATTTATTTATTCGGAAATGCCAACTGACCGGTTACAGACCATTGAACAGGGAAGCGAAACTCTAATCTGCATCTTAGTTCCAAAAACTGGACACAGATATTCTCCCGAACGAGTTTTCTTAAAGATTCGTCGGTCAAATCCAAGCAAATGTTACAAAGTGGCCCCACGAATTCCGCAACAAAATTCCCTTTTTCCATCGACGCAAAGCGAAATTCTACAAACAACACATACTACTCGCGTGCCTCCCGATCAGTAGCATCACCGTTACACTAGGATACTACTACTATATAATACATTTGGGAACTTACTGGAAGTGGTAGTTATGGAACGTTTGCATGTCCAAAGCACAATCTGAGATGTCGCCCGATGTTACTAACAAGCTCGTTCCGTAAAATAAGTTGAGTTCGCGAAATACACTCATTTGCAAACAAATTCGGTTTTTTCAAGAGACTCACATGAAACCCAGCTGAATCTCTCGTTTATGCTGTTTCCAGCCAACTGAATGTGCTGCACCAGGCCGTCTCATGTTTCAGTCGCCACGATATTCGAGATATCGCGATACATCTATATTCGTAATGCACTACTCATAAGTGCGAAACCGGTCGTGGGATAAGAATTTTTCGGTAGTGCATTACGAATATACATTGAGTTCATTTAATTTGTTTTCATCAGTGCTAGCGTAGCTGCCTGGTGCGTTAAGGGAAGGACCTCTTGTTCAATGCAGCCTAGCTTGGACTGGAACTCCGCTCACCTAATTTGGTGAGGAGGTTAGGTCTCTATGGCAGTGGAGAGAACGACCCCGTCTATCATGGAACCGTTACAGGCACGATGCTGTTATTTGGAATAGGAAATTTGTGGGGGACCTAATATCAGCATACCACCGCTGAATACCAATTTCAAATACAAACTATAACGAGGGATGGAAAATCATCAGCTCAGATTCAGTGTGATAGTAAAGGTTCGACTTCCATGTCCTATATCTGACTTCTGCAACCTGGTTACCACCATTTGCTAGTTTACCCACGCAATAAGTTGCCTGGCTTCCATACAACAAGTGACAGTCGACAAAGTGATAGTCAACAGCCATCGATTGACAGTGGAGTTCAGAGGTGAGTGAACATCAAACTAGGTGAACTGACTGGCTGAGCTTGCTAATAGCTTGTGTGCGTGCCAGTGGGTGTGCAGTGTGTGAGTGGATTCGTGTGTGTGTGTGTGTGTGTGTGTGTGTGTGTGTGTGTGTGTGTGCAAACAAACAGCTATCGAATACTATGCACAATAAACAGAAAAGTGGATTATAGCTTAGTTGAGCCAACAGCAGGAAGAGACAAATGGAACGGTACAAGTTTCACTCAGAGGGTACTATTTTGGTGTTTACTTTCAAACTACACGATTAGCAAAATAGTCTAACTTCTAGACATCAGAAGAACTATTGTTAAAACCAATTACGCCGAGTAAGCGCAAGAAAGATCATCTCAAGGGAAAGACAGGCACTGAAAATGATTCCGAAGACTGACCGGAAAAAAGCCCTCTTTGGTCTCAGCCTTACAGAGGACGCAGAGATATGAAAAGTGTATAACTCCACGTGCAATTCGATGGCCACCCTGATGATGGGTTGAAGAAACATTCGTTGAAATATCACTCCCATTTTTGGTCACCTGTCGCGAGGAAATCTGTGGGTATTTTCGGAGCAAGAAGGACGAAGAATTCCAGTGTAGTTTTCTTCAATCTCAGTTTATAGGGAGATGTGGTTGATGGGACGAAGGACGCGATGACCATGTCATAAAAATACTGACTGAAAAACATACAAAACTGTTCACTTATTTACTTCGTTCCATATGGTACTCGTTCCTTCTTGCGCCTGCATGTATGTTCATACATGGCCGTATTGCATAGTGTAAACCGTATATTATAAGCAGGTAATGTTCGTGTTTGTCGGTATCTAGTCCTTCATTTCTGCCTTTCTGTTGGATGTTTGTGAGATGTAAATGAGCTTCAAGCGATTAAAAACTCAATAACAAATCTTTCCTATTTGGGTGTAGGGCAAGACAAAAGTGGTTTTAAATATTTTATATCAAAATTAGCGTTCACCTCATCCATGGCGGATCTGACCGACCTAGTCAGTTTGACGAAGGAATATGTCTGTGGTGGCCAATTTCTGAGAACTGGGTATTTCCTGCGTCTAACGGTTGCATCCTGGAAGATGTGTTTGGTTGGAAATGCCGAAATCAGCGAGAGACTGTGAAGTACGGTTGCCTGGCACCTTTGACGACGTCTTATCTTACAAGCGTCCGTTTTTATTCACATTTTTTTAGTTGCTTGCATTCTGTCCAATCAGCACGTGAACTTTGCAGATGGTCAGAACACCACCGACAGCGTGGATAAGTCGACCAATCATCAATCTTTTGCCATCGTGTCACGACAGGCTGATTGTTATTTCATGGTATTTACCCCTGGGGTGAGATGGCTCAAGTGGTTAGAGCGCGAATTTACCGACCGGAAGGTCCCGACCTCTGCCTCTCGATTTCCCTGTCTAGGCTTGGGCAACCTGGCAATATCCCAGCCCTTGTGCGACCTTCGGGTGGCATGGCAGTTAGGCACTGAAAGTGTGCTACATCTGAACGATATAACCACGCCTCAACTAATTCGAATCAAATCGTCGGGTATAGAAGGCGTATTAGTGACACCTGGAGCATCCGCTTACTCAGCTTTGGGGTCACGTGTCGTTCAGTCCATACTCTATGAGGCGACGAATGGTTGACGGTTTCCAAAGCAGCGGCACTAGGCACACGAATATTCCGTTAGCTGTGCCGTGACAGCGTTGGCACGTTCAGTCAGTTCTACCTCTCGTAACTCACTAGGCCTGCTGGAATGGTTGTAGCCAGCAATATCAGTCGTTTGGAGAAGCACCTTTTTCCCACTGGTTTATTAGATCAATTTACAGCAAGATCAGTTACTCGTTTCGTAATCAAAGGTTTACTCTGCATTCGAAATCATGTCTACCGCATTGAAACAAGCACTCCGAACAACGATCTGCAAGCGGTTTGAAGCTAACCCCTTACGGCTGAGTCACTTAGGTTACTTCGTGATCACGGCAGTAGTTTCGGTGGCCACAGATTTAAGTGCTGTCATTTTGAATATTGTCGAGGAAACCAACAATCTTCGTTGGTGGCCTGCGATTTGGTCCAAATTCATTCGATCCAAACAGCGATTGATTTCTGGGTCTTCTCGTGGGAGGAATTCGTTCCTGGAAGAATCAGTCTAACGGGGGAGATTACTGTTTATCGATTGTCATTCTAATGGAAACGAAACACGGTGTCCTTTGATTTGTGTCAAGTACTTATAGGCCTCTTATTGGATCAAAAATTGACTGAATGCTTGCTGTAGGTTAGTGAATGTCAGCACTGTTACCATCTGTCCGTCTTTTTTCCGCTTCAGGGTTCACTCTAGTAAGTGGTTTTATTTGTTATTGTCTGTATTAGGAGAAGCCTTGTATAGCCTTGTATACCGCTGTTGATACCCAATACGCACTCACCACTGTGGATTACTTATTACCCAACATTATTTATCAAATTTCGCAGCTAAAACTTCCGCGTCCATCAAATGTTTCAGCTGGCCGTTGATTCCATTGGGCTTCGAATGAACACCCCAATAGTCATGTGAGATCACATTGACGAACATGTCAGTGTGAAGGTATAGCTTTTCTTTCAACCGCATGAAGCCGTGAGTAGACCAACTGAATGCATGTCGTTGGAACGATTGCCTGTTTTTTGATGGTGCAATACCGATTTCCCCCATAAGATTGAGTTTTGCAACCGCACAGCCCACTGCCACAAAATTCGGTGTCTTGATATACACTGAGAAAATCCTTTAACATCCGAACCAGGGCAAAGTAACAAACGTGTTTTCGTCATTTGAGATGCATGCGTTTACTTCATCTACCACAATACCATTTCGTATGCACTGCCTTTCAACAAATTACTACGCCTATACCTATACTGCATAGAGAATTTACATACTGTTGTACAGAACCCATGGGACGACTGATCCATTTCCTCGTCATGATCATGCTTGTTTCTTGTCAAAAAATAGTTCAAGGTCATATCCGCGGCACAGTTCCTCAGATCCGTTGTCCACGACAACTTTGACGTCGTGAAGTTTCTGAGCTCCCAGCATCTGCTCTTTATAAGACCCCAGCATTTATTGAAAAGACTGCATATGCGCATGTGTGGGTGTATAATTTAAGCCCCATACAATACGTTTGAAGAGGTATGTTTGGATGGCGTCTAAAACACTTGGCCGGATAGTCGAATGGTGGTGTGTAACCAAAAGTGATCGTGTCATGGTGAAGCTTCAATGATGTCTTCAGCCTAGAGACGTGTTTGCCTGCTGTCAGTACATGAAAATAACGATATGGAATCACCTGTTGGCGCCGCATGAAATCACCAGCAGATATTTTACTTTAAGTTGCGAAACAAGTAGCTTATCTACATCAGGTAGTATCACCAGGATTTTGCTTCAAGGATTGTTTTGACAGACATTCGTTTATACCTGTTCCTGGACGTAGCCTTATGTCAGTTCCGCCTGTCCCGATACGGTTCTGACGCATTTGAGTTATTAAACGTCTTGGTGGTTAACCAGTCAGTTGTTTATCTCTGTTAGTCCAAAGTTGCAGCTGGCTTGTAGACAATGAAGGGTAGCGAGCATCACTGTGCTGTTTGGTGCATATTCCATCAACAACCACCCTGTCAGTAGTCAGTAGACGCCATCGTTCAGTTGATGTTTTGCTGCCCGATATTTTCCCTGTTTGTCTTGTGAAGATATCCACATCCTTTTTGCAGAAAATAATGCAAATTCCGTTGACAAACAGCTTCTTTTGGTGAGTTTCCCAATAGTGTTGGTCTTCGACTATTTAGAATGATTTGAGCACAGTTTACTGTTTTAACTACCCTATTTAATGTTTCCCGAACAAAAGGATCGCTAAAATAAGTGACCTTATGCAAACGTCGACCGTTGAGTTTTAGGTGCCAAATCTGTCAAGTTTGATATGACCGAAATGAAGAATTATGGTTGCCTTAAGATTTTTTAATCCAAGAAGGTATTTTCATACGAAAGCTGATATTTAATTGACAGTGACATCTTTCGACATCCGGAGAGTACTGTTTGCCGTGCTGAGTTTGTGACATGACATAAAATCCCTAATGAATTTGCATCAAAGTGTCGGGTGATGTCATGAAATGTGGTGAGAAAGCGGTCTTGTCGGTTCAAGCCATCCAGAATAGGCATCCACTATTTTAGTACTTGGAAATGATCCCTGCATTATGACAACTTCGCATTAGAATATTAGAATATTTCACTGAGTTGTTCAGGCTTTGAAGTATCGACGGATTTATGTAGCAAAAACAATCTTTCCACCAGTACTTGGAGAGATAAATGGTATTCTGAAGTGGCTCTATGTATTGTCGGCGCATAGCTTGCCATAAACTCCTTGTTTTTTAAGAACTGTGCTGCTAAACTGAAGTGACGTCAAACTGAGTTTCCATTGTGGGTGGGGCTGTGCATGCAGGCTGTTGAAATATATTGTGTGTCAAAGGAAAATAGGTAGTCACACAAGAGTAATTCACAGGCAATGTGTAGCCCGCCCGGTTACATATTTCCTGCATTGTTTCAATCCTTACTCATGGTGTATTTTAGCTAACTTTGACATCGTCCAGACTGGGACTCTCAGAAAACCTTCGCTTTGTGAAACTACAGAAGAAGTCGGAGGGCCTTCTGAGTTAATGTTTCAAATGTGTTTCAAAAAGCCGAATTCCCTTCTAGTGAAACTTATAAATTCCTGTCGGACAATAATGGTTACAGTAGGCGTTGACCTTTTGGGCCTCTTGCCTCCGAAGCAATGTCAGCTGTTAAGTATGCGCGTCGATTGCCAGTGCGCTTTCCGTGGTAGAGATTGGTCACCAGTGATTCATAGTTTTCCTTGTCCTTGAGACATGTAAGTGAAGTGGGACCACTGCAGCTTGTGGCTTGTCATCTTGCGCTTGAACTGATTGACGGAAGAAAATTTTGAAAAGTATGGTAAACTTGTGATGAGGTTAGAAATTTGGTCGACTTGTCCTCTACTACAGAATAGCTAATATTGCTGATAGGGAACTAGAACATTCGCCAAAGCAACAGAAATGGAGCAGGGTTACACAGGATAACCAGGACTATTAAACGCAGCAACAAATTGACCAAGGATATCTGATAGTTCTACCCACAGTTTTGAGTATGCTGATATCCTCGTGATATCCTTATGATGTCGCCTTGGTGGGCTTCAAACAAGTATAACGTTTGTCATGATAAACCGGCTTACTGTTTTATGTGTACTACGCGTCATTCCAAGTAGAGGAATATGTTTTCACACAGCTTTCTTCCCTCGATAACTATTAATTTTTTTTTGTATTTTGCGTATGAAGACGTGTCAGAGCATCTTTCCGCATAATACATCTCTTAACAACTACAATCTGCTTTGTTGCACCACCAGGAGAAAGAAGCTGAGGGACCAATTTCAATTTCAGTTCCGTTGTTGCCAGATAAACTTGAACAGCCTACGTCAGCTTCCTCGGGGCCACCCTGTGCCCAATGTCGCTCGGCTGTTGACGCAGGAGTCTGCATTGTGGATAAATATTATCACGCAGAGTGCTTCCGATGCACTGAATGCAAACGACGAATAAAGTACGTCTAAGGTTGTCAATTCATTTTAGTTGTTATGGATGGATTACGAAGAAATATATCGATCAACTAAATTAGTTTGCAAAGCCATTTTCTGTCATCATTACCCAGAGGAACCAAGAGTAGTTTTTGTGTGGACACCTTGGTCGGCACCCTTTACGTACTGCCTTTACGGACTGCCTCAATGACATTCTGCACTTCAGAATACCCAATGCGCTTTTAATAAAAAGAATGCCAGTCACGTGATTTTGTCTGAATTCAAGAAGTGCTATATTATGTAAAGGAACATTTCGTCAACCTATCAAGAGCCATTCGTATTGTTTCATTCAGGAAAATCCCTTTTTACATTATTCTGTCACACCTAGGGAAGGTCCAACAGCTAGTTAGGCATTTAGTTAAAATAGTTGAAATCTCGTTTCCTATTGGGAGGTTGAAATATCGGGACGCAATTACTGAGTCATCTATTGTACCGAGGACACCACTCCAAGATCAGGATATCATTAGTGATAATGGACAACAGACTGAAACAGTTACAGATATCAGTAATTATTTGAGGTACTTTTAATGACATCGAATTACGCAGGAAGCAGAAATCGGGGAGTGCATTGGCACTGTTGCGTCCGACTGTGTTTCTAATGAAGTACGGGTGTATAAAGTAACGGGATATTGAAGGAACTATGCATCATAGGTCGACATCCTCAATAAACTTTATACCTTCAGCTTGAGTATCTAGTCAGCTAGAATGTAATGCAGAGGCCGCCATCGAGCTCCGAGTTTGTGTGATGCCTTTGAATAAAATTCTATCTAAGAGTAAACTTAGAGGACACCAGTCTTCTGCACTCAATCCGTTTAAATTATATGCGTCATTGCAAAATTATGTGCATTTCCCTCATTGTTCACTTCAGGCTTCCCAAATACGCTATTACAGAAGGAAATCTCTATTGTGTGAAGCATTTCAAGAAATTGCTTGGTAAGTGCTCTAAATGTTGTTTAATATTCACCTAATTGCTTCCAACGGCATTCGGTTTCTGTGGTCACATGTGGTCTACTTTGTATTTCATCTGGTCTTAAGCACAGTGGAAGCCCTCAGAGGAGAAGTCCGACCAGAAACCCGATTCAGTACCGGAGTTGGTAAGTTAGGGTTCTATGCTGGTACCCATGTTTTTCTCCCGTATTGTCTACTAGCCATGTCCAAGTCAACTACAAACAAACAACAAACAAATGAAGTTTGTTTCATCTAGTTTGAACCATTTTCTTGTTGCTTGTTCGACTATATCGTCGTCGGCTCTCGCAGTGTCAGTCCAGGTATAAGGTATGGCATGACTACAAAAAACGCTCTTTGACACCAATGCCGTTCGGGTTGAGGTGAATCATTTTATCACCATACACCGGCTTTGGTTAGTCCTCTGTCTTTTTGAGTGCTTTTCTAGCCCCTCATGATGGGATACTCAACGGAAAATCTGTGCTTATTATCTCATCATCAATGTTTGAAGCTGATCTGCGTCCTTCGGTTACTTTAGGTAGTTCACTTGCAGTTTTAAGACAGTCAACATTCTTTTTTATTGTCTCTGACAAAGTGTACCGTGTTTGTGACTAAGTGAGACCAAAAGGATTTGGTTTCAGAAAAGCACAACCACTGTACTCCGCATTCTCACATGGTAACACCCTTCTTGGAACTTGGATTAAGTTTATTTTAAGAGTGTAAAGTGAGTGTGTGGAGCTATGATGAAATCCCACCCAAACCGCCACAAGTTGTTCTCTTCTTCAGAGGATGGGTACTAAACCATTGGTGGCGCACCTACGGTTTTTCCTTGCGCTTCAAAAGGTAAATATGTGACCCGCTCTTCAGTAGGTGCCTCAAGTATTTCTACAAAATGAGCGTGTAAAAAAGAATCCTTCTCTAGCTGAGCAGTTTCCCCGGCGCTTTCACTAACATTTAAGCTACGGAGGTGAACTGAAAACTTTTGAACTTCAAGCAACACTATTTCTTACAAGAAAAAAGGATGGGTCGAGAAACATTGACCAAGAAAACCTTAAAGTTTTTACTGGTTTTGAGCACATCTGAACGTGTTCTTCGAATTGTTTCAGCTCATTGGTTCTAACAGAGCTGTAGTTTTCAGTGATCATGTTGCGATCACGAAATTCGGAACACTCTGCCTGCCTTCATTTACGATTAACATTATACGCCCATTTGCAATTGTTGATCGCTCATCAATAACTTCATAGAAAAGTTCCTGTTATTTGAAACAATGAAAACCGTGTTAATGTGAACAAATTGACTACTTACATAGTCATTATTGGATGCGAATATCATCTTTTTCTTTCACAGAAATTTTAAATCCGCGCCCTTTGGTACATTTTCCAATTTTCAGCCAAATCGTACGTCAACTAGTTCTCCTCACTTACAGCGAGAGCAAACACGACTTATAAATGCAGTCCACTGCGCCTCTTGCGGAATGCAACTTCACGAAAGCATTTATCGAAATGGGAGGCACTATCATCCCGATTGTGTGGACTGTGAAGTGTGCGATCGAACCGCAGGGTGAGTTATGCTTACTTCGGACCATGTTTTGCTTGGCAACCGTGGGAATTGTCATTCAACGGCATTCTATTTAGGCTAGTCCTGCTCACATACCTTCGTCTCATCGCAACTTACGATACATAAATTTTAATTTATGAACTCACAAATCCATAGTTGGTTTTATTAAGATTTACGTGAGATGTTTTGAAGGGGAAAGATGTAAAGCTTGCGATCTATTACTTCAGACATTGAGTTGTCTTCAGGAATAAACTGTAGTGCTTCTTACCTAAGTTAATTTGAGGCATGTGCTTGAAGCGTTCAAAGCTCCTCGGCACTTGGTTTCTTCAGTTTGAATAGGGTACAATGTCGGCACAGAATGAGAATAGGGAAGCCGATAGTTAGGAAGTGTCCAAGAGTTAGACCGTTTTTTAAAACGATCTATCGGAGTTCGAAACGAAATCACAAGTGTGCCGTTGTATTGTACCTTCATTCTCATAATATGGGCGCCCAACTTATTAGATTGGACATTACCATCAGCGCCAGAGAACCTAACAACTAGAGTACATTAATCCATTGGATATGGGCCATTAAGTCACACTGACGTATCTCTTTGCTTCCGGACCGCTTTATCTTTTGAGTTTTGCACCTGCAAACCCCAATCGATTAAGATGAGATCTAATGTGCTGGAGACATGAAGCCATTGAAATGATAATTCAAGGTGCGCGATTAAACTTGCACATCTTCCGGGCTATCCAGCATGATCATTCAAACATGTGCTAGTGTGCACAATAACTAGCTAAAAGAGACCCAAAGATAAGAGGAGGTTGTACAGTCTCTCAAAGATGTTATTTCCGTATTAAAGGGTAGAAATTACAAGTTTTAACTAACGAATGACAATGTTGTGACTACATGGAAAAAGCATTTATTCTTGGTGAACCATTTCAACGACCACTGCTTTGAACAATTAACCCATTATCATCGAATGGAACGGGTTCGAATGGAATTTCGCAGCTCGGCTCTATGGTAAATTTTCGCTAATATTTGTTTGAAACTCGAAGCGTCGTTTAAGTGTCTTTGGGCAATGCTTGTGAAGCTTCGAAGCAATTCGCCCTGAGATTATAGATGATACAGAGTCATGTCAACATAAATTGTCTTACAGCAACCTTTTGTTGCATATCAGCAAGTTACATAGTTCAGGAGCCCGTACCATTTGTGAAATCGGCCATGTAGGCCACACGAAATCAGCATTCCAGGAAGTAGATTCCTGCGGATATGACGCTATCGCACTACTACAGAAGAACCGGGGCCTGTTTGTATCTCAAAAACGTTCACACGAGTTCCGAAATGAGTATGAAAAATCATGGTAACAACAGCTTGACCTCAATGAAAACGGTGGACACAATTTAGTCGACGTCGATGACTGGTTTCGTGCAATTTGGTTTCAAGTAGAACATACGTTTGACGGAAAATCGGGGTGCAATTTGGTTCAAGTAGAAAAAAACGTTGACGGAAAATCGGGGACTGTGATAATTTGTGCACACATGTCGACAGCGAGCGAAAATCGAGATGGACTTACATACCTGGCCTTTAGTTTATCAAGCGTTTTCATTGTTCCAGCGATCCTTCATGTAACTGGTCGATGAGTCAAAGGCATGCAGACTATTTTTATAATATAGTATTTTTTACTGGTAGGATTAGTGTGCCTTTGTGAAAAAATGTAGTAATAAGATGTCATTTTTTGCACACCACAGTTAATTAGAACGAATTGTCACCTTTGTGCAAAATACCATATGTGCTGCTCTTCATTTCAGAACTGGACGGTTTGCGGTCCGTGGTAGCAAGATATACTGTTCAGAGCACGCTAAGAAAGGTGGGTCACTGGTCGTTAGGAGCAAGATTCTTTTTTAATCGATTACGAATATATAACCATAATAGTAATTGACTTAGTAGTTCTCTTGCTCACGATCAAAGTATAACCCCGATCAAGATAACTATATTAACAACCCATCAGATGAGTAGCTTTCTGTGTTCACACAATCGGAGCAGAATTAGCGTATCATCAGGATATAAGCTGCTCATTTCCACTTCGGTTCACAGCCGACTCTATCGTAAAATTGGGCTGATGACCTTGACACTCAGATTGTTGTTCTGGTCGCGGACTAATTTTATAGTCTGTTACTGGCGCATTAACTTAACAACATCATATTCTCACTCACTCCAATATAATATATTCAGTCGTGTGCACGGGTAATTTTGACTGATTGACACCACTGAGTTGCGTTTGCTAATAACACTTTTACCGAGTTTACTAGAGTTTTAGTTCTGTAGGTTCAAAGACATTTTCAACTTATCATTCGTGCGATTCTGTTTGCACTGCCTTACTTTTCGCGTCTTCGCGTTGCGATTTGGTCGCGCGAAGTCATTTCTTCAAAACCTGTCTTTAAAGAGAGCCTAGCGCCTGTGCAGGTAACAGGCAACGGCTATATCACAATAATGAGATTGGTTAAACCAGGAACCTGTGAAGAGAGACCAAATGTCCCCAAATTTAGTAAACGCTGATTCACACAAAGTTACCAACAATCCGTAATCCAATTGAAGTGTCTAGAACTAGATAGTACATGGAATCATCAGTTGGATAATGCCTTACGAAATACCACAGAAGTACGTCTTACTGAGATGGAAAGTACTTATCACAAACGGTCAAGATGAACACAATACGGTGGTGTAAGTTTGCTTTGTATATTATGATATTTAGAGCTGTTATCATCGAGGTCTTGATGTCATTCGGTAACATTAGATCAGTTCCAACCGTTCCTTATAAGACGGCCGAAATGATTAAATATTTTCACAGCGAACTGGAAGGATTTAAGTTCTCTGCTATGTTAGCATAATGCATGTATTTTGCTATCATCAAATTCGGATTTATTTGCACTGGACCATGAAATGATCCCCGCTGTAAACCTATGGCGAGCAACAAATGAATGTTCACCGCACAATCCAATTACTTTTGCTAGTACATTGTATCTCCAAGTGTACTTGCTGGGCGAATGTTGGCAGTGATTTCTTGTGTAGACGAACACTTATCTATAGGATCTCCCATGAATCTTATGAGTCGAGTCATAGCAAGGAAGTGCTTTAATGCACCATTTTGCGCAATGAATCAATTGAGCTGTTTCATCACTAGAGAGTTCTGATGAGGACGAAATGACTGGTAGATAACCTTCCTGGATTGACACTTATCATCACTCAATGCACATTGTACTTGCTTGGTGTTCCGCGGGTTACGAAGAGTTAAATTATAAATTTGACTGCCCCGAAGTAGCCAAATTTCGGAAAAAGTAATCATATTGAACGAAGCAAGAAATCCTTTCAGTTCTTATTCTCTTCCTATTAAGGTTTGTGGTTGTTTGATAATGCGGTAAACAGTACAACGCTTGAACAATGCAACGGTTGACTGACCTTGACTCTTGCTGATCACAAAAAAGGGCAGCGAATTCGTTTGTTGTGCTTTATCAAATTCCTTGCTAATAAAATGTGTTGCACCGGATAAGAAAAGTCTGCGGTAATTATCAGCCTGGATTACAAAAATGAACGCTGAATTAGCCCCGGTACTACACTTGTAGCATTTCTGTTAGCAGAGTTTGCGGAATAGAATGTGCTCAAAAATCGGAATATTCCCTTGTGCCCCATTAAACTTGTGTTTCCTACATCACGAGCCACATGATTTTTTGCTGCTTTCACTCCTGCTATTGGGACAGACTGTTTTTCATCAGCAAAGCATATTGATGTAAAGACTGGTTAATTCGTGTTTAATAAAATATCTGACCACGAATTCTGCAAGGAATCTCCAAACAGCAGACGTCGTCGTTGCCGTTCAAAGTTTTATTCCCTTGTTATTGTGGTCTTCAGTTGCTCTGTGAACCTAAGGTGTGTCTTTTTTTACTGGACCGTTTTTGATAAACTCCTTTTCGTTTAGCTCCTGAGCAACAATCTTCTAAGCTCCGACATGTTTTCGAACCGGTGAAACGTTTATTACTGGCTTTCCCTCACTAGTATGCACTAAATGGTGAATAGCCTTACCTGCTTGCTACAACAAGACAATAAGGAGACTCATTTCCATAGTGTATGCGAATCGAAAAGGGTTATCTACTCAGTCGAGTCTCTTTACCAGAGACTGACTGGATCTAACCCACATGCGTCGAGCTGACATTCATCATCAAAAATAGACTCATGGTTAGTTGAGAAACACGGTCTGGAAATTAAGGGCGCTAGTTGTCGACAATCCGTTTTTATCTGTTTAGCCACAGTTATAATTTCAAAAGTGCTGTATAACAGATAGGAACAAAACCGCCGAACCGGTCCAGTGAAATCATGTACTGGTCAGGTTCAGTTTTTTCCAGGTCACCGTTGCTACTCCAGGACTGACCACATTCCGCACAAACAAATGTCCAACTCCAAACCACAATGACTGGTTTACCAGCACCCACAGACGCATTGAACAATCGTAAATAGAATTTGTTCATGAGTCTCTTACGATTATGTTTTCTAACATGCTGAGTATACGGTCAGTCTCGAGGTTAGGACTGCATTCCCTTAGACCGCAGTAATTAGTTATAAATGGGAGAAGTATGCAGACTATCCAGGAGGACCTACTCCAAGCACATTATTTCACTAAAACCATACTACCTTCACTGACATTGTGTTTTTCATCAAGTTCATTCCGTCTTTGGTAAAAGGAACGAGCAGGCCTTTAACGGTAACAGTGCCCATCTTTTCGCCCGTTTTCAACCGTGCTCAAGTGCTGGTTTTCAGAATCTTAATTTACAAATGATGGGAGGGAGCATACTGCGATCCGTTGACACACCACTACCAAGCCTATAGACGACTTGTGTTGTCCTACACTGTAGGATCTGCGTGTGTACCTGGTAACGCAAAAGGGGGTGATGGGCTGCTCAAAGGTTCGTCGTATAGAAGGCTAAAGAAAGACATATAGGCAATAAGTTGCTAGTGTCAGTGCTACAAGCAGTTGTAATGCCAGGCAGTCTGAGAGTAACGGAGTAAGACAGCAGGATTTTGAGGACACGAGGATGTTCCTTCAAATTAACTAATATATCTGTATCCACAGAACCAGCGATTCTTCCTTATCCCTAAAAATTGCATATTCTGAATGCTCAAAGGTTGATCTCATCCACTGATGCGTTACCTAATTCGGTCGAAATACTTTTAAAAGCCAAGGTGCAACGTGTCAGTGGTCATCACCTAGAGAGTCCTGTTCCGCCAGGTCTCATGCCTTTTGGCCATACTCTCCTTAGACTCTGCATCAACTTCAGGTTCAACCTTCTTTTTATTTAGAGTACCAACAGAAGGCAGCAAAACAACAAGAAGAACCTGTGAAGGTCCATAAGCGGACTAATTCTGTAAGTTCTCTTCATTCTCATCAAAGCGTCGATTCAGTGCATCATTATAAGTAGATAATATTAATTAATTCGTCAATAGTCATCGGGTCATACAAGCTGAAATCACTTAATGGCCATTTAAGTTGTAGATGGTGCATCGTCGAGTATTTTCAAAAGGCATATTTTTGTGTCTTTGGATTGATTTTAGTTCGATTTCTGTTCGTCCTGCTTTTACGATGATTGAGTAAGTGCATTTTCTGCTCCCAGCATCGCAGGCCAGGACCAAGAAGACCGGATCGCGGTCTCGAATGTTTCATTTGCAGACAGTCCATTGAGGGTGGCCTGGTTGTCGATGGAAAGAATTATCATCCTTGGTGTTTTCGGTGTTCAAGGTGCCATAAAAAACTCAGGTAGGTACAAGTCAGCCGGAAGTCATTTTGGTGGTTCCGCGGTTAAATGACAAACAGGAATCACAAGTAGCTTTTGCGGTGCCTCGCAGCTTTGCGTCTAAACGACTTTCGCGACTTTTTTGCATCACCTCGTATAGGGCTTGCATCTCAGTCGGATGTATTGTGTCAATAGGAAGAGATTGGTGACGCTCCTGGTTTTCCCATCTTACTCTGTTAATACCCTTTAACCTCACCATCGGCACAAACAGCTTGTGCATTGCTGCCGGACCATGATAGCTTATCGGATTCCTGTGAGCTGTTTCCACGTGATTGTAAGTTTCTTTAAGCCACCAACTGAGGAACGATCTCCATGTATGATTTTGTGGCAGAAGAGTTGATTAGTACTGAAGTGTAGACATTTTGGAAGCTGTGGGTGAGTACATGTTGCAGTGGGTAAATTAAATTAGTAAATAAACTTCTTCGCTCCATCAAGTACGACTAGGCCGACAAATTGAGTAAAATAAACATGTGTAGCTAAAACTCGTCAAAATGGTGTCACTTAGTCTGCACTGCTCTATCTCCTTGATTGTGAATGTATAGGAGATGTCTCAGCTGCCTATAAGCAGACGATGCACTCTGGATGGGGTATAATGATACGTTAACCTTCTAACAGGTTGATATGCCCTCAGTAACTCAGAAGATATCTCATTTTCAAAAGTTTAAATTGATGGTGCAGGTATGTGTGGATGCAGTTACTTAAAGAACACTTGAAGGAACCAGTACTCACAAAAAGTATTCAAGAAATCAACTGGACTAATCTGAATTGAGAAGCCGAATTACCGAATCAATGAACCAGTCAAAATGCAGATCAATCAGGCCAATATTCAAAATGGACTGCAGACAAGCAAAGCAAATTACATTCAAAATAACCTTTGAATAATCTGCAAAGTTCGAGATAATAAATACTCTTAAGGAAATAGAAAATACTAGCTGGCGAAAAAAAACGAATGACCCAACTACGCACTGACGGTGTTTCCTCTTATTATGGCCCGATGTTTCCAACCCAATAGCCAAACTCAGAACAGAGACTAGCAACCAGTCAAAGCTGACCATGTTTCTACGAGCTAACGTAAACTTTATTGGTTAGTAACCTGAAGAGACCGATTCAACACAGTATTATTTGATAAGTAAGGATCTGCGCCGTCAAAGTAATCAAGTACAACTAGTTAGGATGTAGAGCCTTCCTGAAACAAAAATTCCATCACTGAGAGATCTTCCTTTTACCCTTACGACAGCCGCTCCGGTACAGTGGACTAGCATGCAAGGCTGTCAAATTCTGTTATAGCATGGGTGCGTCCTTGTACCGTACTTAACCGGCAATTCAGCATTCAGTCAACCTTATTAAAACTTTATCCTTGGACAACTTTTGTTCCAGACTTAAAGGACATCAGCTGTTGGACGGTGTTCCAGTATGCCTGCGAAGAACGTGCAAAGTTGAAGGTTAGTTATGTTGCGGTGGTACTAAAAGACCAATAGCATGGGTGCGTCCTTGTACCGTACTTAACCGGCAATTCAGCATTCAGTCAACCTTATTAAAACTTTATCCTTGGACAACTTTTGTTCCAGACTTAAAGGACATCAGCTGTTGGACGGTGTTCCAGTATTGCCTGCGAAAACGTGCAAAGTTGAAGGTTAGTTATGTTGCGGTGGTACTAAAAGACCAAATGTGAGGGTGCCTCCGTTTTCCGATTCATTGTGGAAATTCCCCATATGGTAAGGACACATTTGCATAAATGAATTCTGTTCTCCTGATCTGCTCGGACCATTCACTTCTACCGTTCATCTGTATAGCTGACTTTTATACAGGGCGATACATGCAAACCTGAAATCGCCCTCGCATTTGAGTGAAGGTGTGAACCCCAAAGTCGATGTGGAGGAAAGGAGCATAACCGGGCGTCTTATTTCTTCACACGGAGAGCATGGTTATAGAACTGCTCAACGACTAATCATGGGAGATTGAAGTACCATCCATGGTGCGGCTGCCATAGTTCATGTGCATTTCCCCAGATAACCTTGTTCTCATACATAAATATATGTTCGTCGAGAAACCGGCTTCAGGAAACCAGAAAACGGCCGGTTGAAAAAGATTGTGACTTCTTAGTTCATAATTTACTTAGGGTAAACGAAATCTCTGTGTTCACTGCCACTGGGTAGAATTTGTGAATCTGCTGATAGTAAGCAGCATCTAAAATAGAAACACTTCATCGTAAACTAGCAGGCGAGGTTGGTTCATACAGCGAGCTCAATGTATCATCATATGCCATCTGCCGACCCTTTTAGGCCATTTGTTACAGATTGCTGCATCTTTTGGTCGATCTGCTCCTCCAGGTTCTATGGAGGATGTTAAGCGGTGCCATGTCCATGAGCATGGTGCGCATTTAAATCAGAGAATTGTTTTGAAAAAAGCAAGATATACATCTTCATGTTATCATGTTCTGACTTACACTCCGTTGTTTGGAAGAACTGCGCTTCATAAGTTTAACTAATCAGGTAGGAGAGCTTAGACGACCAGTACATTATTAAATACAGCATGGCTGGAATTTCACCTTGACAGTAAAGTTATTGAGAACAACTCGGGTTGAGCAGGAATGTTGGGATGTTCAGTGGCGTGCAAGTTTTATCGATTAACCAACTGACAAGTTCAGTCGGAGTTTTGGAATTCTTCTATTCATATAGCAATTATATATATATATATATTTGGAATTAGCACACAGTCTCTCAAAAACATAATGTAACTCTGGCTTAGTATAACTGATATTCACTGTGCAAACACTTGAGTCTTCTGTGGATGGAATCACCTGAACACCTGGTCCACCTCGTACCTGTGTTTTTTCTCATGGCTTCCGTCTGTGAAACCGAGCTAGGTGAATTGACTGTGTTTAGTCAGACCCTGCTGAATCATAACGTGCTTCAGTACGATACGTTGCGCTGGATCATAGGTCACAGGCTAATCTCCAGTACTACTTGTTGTCAGAAGTAGTTAGTTTGGCCTTCACACATATGGCAATCCTAAGGATCTTCTGCAGGCATTCCAGTTTCACCTCAAATTCAGTCACAAACACACCACACTCTGCCTTCCTAAATTCGCAAATGAGTCTGAGAAAATCAGTTGCCAAACTTGCAGCTCATCAGAAATTTCTGACTATAGAAGTTTCGTTACACGATGCATAGGAACCATGGTTCGACAGTGCAGGCCCTCTTCTGCTCATCTCAGGATAATTGAACGGATATCAGGCAGGGGGAGCAGCCTAATTTAATGACACCAAGATTGAGGGCTTTGAAGTTTTTAGATCAGTGTAATGCTACAGGTGAAAATCAGCGTAGGTGATGCTGTTAATCCATGTGTTTTATGTCTCTCGGAGTTGTGCAGCGCCATAGGATACTGTTTGTCAATGCTACCAGGGCCACCCAAATGTTCGTACTGGTCAGCATATAGTCAAATTAGTGACTACGATGGTAAAATAATAGGACTAATCCAGTAGTGTTTAAGATTACTTTAATTATAATTCGATCATAGCGTAAGGAGAACTGTAAAACTATCCATTCTACATGTGCACTGACCCGTGTTATCGTCTATTTTCAGTTGGGTTTAATAAAGAATCCGCAGACAATTCGGTTGGAAAGTTTAACAACGTACAACAAAGCTCTTTCCGGCATGTGAGTTGTGTATTTTTTCAGTTTACAGTAAAACTGCACCTTTCAAATGCCACTAAATTCAAAATCCCGATTTGTGTCAGCCGACCAGGCTATTCAGAATGCTTTCCTAATTGTTTTCCTCAATCGATCATGTTTCACTGAGTAAACACAAGTGCAACTTACTTTGGATCAGATTTCCATCATTCATAATTGCGCAATAACGTTTTCTTGTAAGTATGTGAAAAAGAAGTTTCTAATGACACATTCGCTCAGCTTACAATTCAGGTGGAGATTCACTGACACGGCCTGACCCATGTTTTCTAATGAGAATGTTTCCGCATGCAAATCAAAAGTAAAACGCTCAATGGCTTATCAGAATGGGAATTCCTACGTTCACGAGTTGAATATTTACGGAGAAAATCTGGTTTTTCATTCACAATGCAGCAAAACTGTCATCAGTCTAAACAGACTCCGCTAATATCAACAGTTTACCGCATTCAGTTAACGTTGTGCTCTAAAACAGGTTTGTCATTTTCGGACAAACAAACAAAACTATCATTTCGTTTCAGCTTCATGAAGTTGGCATCTAGTCTTCTCCCCCTTGGAATCTGTGTTCATTTCGCTCGTCGAGTCCAGTTGGACAGTTTTTTACTAACGATTAAATTAAATTAATTAAAAACTCATATATGGTCTAGTTTTTATGTAAACTGAGTGCAAAATTAATAGGAGAAAAATGAAATGTGATTCGAAATATGGCGCTGTTTGGTTAACGAAGTCCACTATGATAAGTGCTTTCGTCATTAGTGATTTACACTCCACGTACAACACAGTGTTACGTTTTCTTCATTGATTCTTTTAAGCTCCCCGGTGGATGAAGCACCTTGCCGTTTGAGTCATTCTTGAAGTTTTCGTCTTATATGACCCACTAAATTCTGGATTTCCATGCTACGAAAACCCACGCTGTTTTTATC